>NW_020203332.1:8432-12935 GCF_001531365.2 Cynara cardunculus var. scolymus | reverse complement strand
CAATGGATTTTTCTGCAGACAGTTGCGGATATTTKCCTTTCATGAAATCTTCTCGCTCCCAAGTGTACTCTGGACCATGTTTCGCATTCCAGCGGACCTTAACAATAGGGACTTTTCTGCTCCTCAACCRTTTAACTTCTCGGTCCAGTATCTCGATTGGTTCTTCAACGAAGTGTAACCGATCGCTAATCTGAACATCGTCTAGGGGTAGCACTATTGTTTCATCCGTTAGGTATTTCTTCATATTCGACACATGGAACTTGTCATGGATGGCGCTTAGATTTTGTGGCAAATTCAACTTGTACGCCACTGGTCCGATTCTTTCGAGTATTTCGAATGGAACAATGTATCTGGGACCTAGCTTGCCTCTCTTCCTGAATCGTACTAGTCTTTTCCATGGAGATACCTTTAAGAGTACTTTATCCCCACTTGGAATTCCAACGGCTTTCTCCGATTATCCGCATAACTCTTCTGACGGTCTCTTACCGTCTGAAGTCTCTCCTTGATGATTGAAATCTTGTCGGTGGTTTCCTGGATAATATCGGGCGTTGTCAACTGTCTATCTCCCATCTCTACCCAGTTAAGCGGTGATCTGCATTTACGTCCGTATAGGGCTTTGTATGGTGCATACTGTATGCTGGTGTGATAGYTGTTGTTATAARAGAATTCAACAAGGGGTAGATGGGTATCCCAACTCCCACCAAAATCTATTACACACACAACATATCCTCAAGCGTTTGAATAGTTCTTTCTGATTGTCCATCTGTTTGAGGATGATAGGCGGTGCTATAATCCAGACGCGTACCCAATGCCTTTTGAAGAGTCTGCCAAAATCTTGATGTAAAACGTGTATCTCTATCCAAAATAATGGAAATAGGCACACCATTACGTGTAACTATTTCATCGATGTAGATTTGTGCAAGCCTTTCCATACTGAAGTCTTCTCGAACCGGTAAAAAGTGCGCGGATTTCGTAAGCCGATCCACTATGACCCAAATTGAGTCATGTCCTTTCCTAGTCCTAGGTAACTTTGTAACAAAATCCATTGATATCTGATCCCACTTCCATTGGGGAATCTCTGGTTGCTGGAGTAGACCAGACGGTTTTTGGTGTTCTGCCTTGACCATTGCACAGGTTAAGCACTTACTCACATATAAGGCAATGTCTCTCTTCATGCCAGGCCACCAATAGTGATCCCTAAGATCCTAATACATCTTATCTGCTCCCAGGTGGATTGAGTATCTTGATCTATGGACTTCATAAAAATTATTGATCTAAGATTACCAACCTTAGGTATCCAAACCTTATCTCCCAAATAATGCACTCCATCTTGCGGGATTCGGATAATCTTTTCCGAACAACCTATCTCAACTCAATATTTGGATGGCCAATCCATACCTACAACTACGTCAAAGCTTCCTAATTTGGTTGGGATGAGGTCTATACTAAAATCCTTTTTGGCTAAGCTTAAAGTGCAGTCCTTAATTACGTCCCTAGCACTAACTTCCTGACCATTGGCAAACTCAATTGCATAAATTTCCTTCAACTTTTATGACTTTAAATTAATTTTTGGCTTAAAATCTAATGATACAAAACTTTTATCTGCTCCCGAATCAAATAATATGGATGCGTAATGATTATTCAAGAAAAGCGTACCTGTGACCACATTCGAGTCTTGCCTGGCTTCTTCCACCCCAATTGCAAATGCTCGACCTCGTGCTTGGCCTCCTTGATTTTCTTGGTTGACTGCTCGTGCTTGGTCAAAATTCGGTCTTTGCTTCCTTCTTGGGCATTCATTTCGCATATGATCCATACTTCCACACTCAAAACACGATCTCCTTCGACCATCTTTTGTAAGATGACCTGTCCTTCCACACTTTTGACAGGCAATGCATTTTCCTATGTGCGGGTATCTACATTTATCACGCTTAATATTATTTCCTTTGACCTACCACTTGAGTCTGAACTTCAAAGTTTCCCTTTAATCTTTGATTCCTTTCAAATCTTCCTCCAGATTGCTGGTTACTACTCTCTTCTATATTCCTCTTACCTTTGGTTTTGTCTTTTGCGAACTCTCCAGACCGAACAGCATTATTGGTCAGCCTGGTTGCTATGCTTATTGCTTCTTGGAGAGTCTTTGGGTTTGCCAATGTGATGTCTCTTCGAATGTCTTGAGATAAACACCAAATGTATCTATCTACTCAATTTTCTTCGGGTGTTACTAGATGTGGTACTAGTTTTGCTAATTCGTGGAATCAAGAAGTATAACCATCTATATCTGCTCCCTTCATTTCGTGAGTCCACACCTCAAATTCCAGTGTCTGGAGTTCACTCCTTGGGTAATACTCATCCTTGAGTAGCTTCTTGAATTCTTCCCATGTAAGCTGATTAGCTGCCTCTCATCCTCTAGTTTGTACCAATGTATTCCACCAGGCAAGTGCCCTTCCTTGTAACAAACATGCAGCATATTCTACTTTGTTTCCTTCAGTACATTTACTGATGTGAAAAATAGATTCCATGCTCTCGATCCATGATAATAATCCTACTGCTCCTTCGGTTCCATAGAATTCTTTCAGGTTGCAAGATCTAAAAGATTTATAAGTGAATTCCCTAGCCACCCTTGGCTCTGGATTATTTGATTGGTTAGCATTTAGACCAGCAGCCACTTGACTGACTATGTTAGGGAGTGCTGCTAAGAGTTGCTCACACACGAGCCATGCGACTTCCGGGTTCTCTCTTCTTGGGGGCATTTTCTAGAGCCTAATTCGAATGGGAATTTGGCCATGCTAGAGTTATTATTATACAAGCTCTATTCTACTAGGTTATAAGTGACATACGACATATAAATCTACCACAATCATTTAAACACATAGATATGGTAATGTACAATAATTCCATAAATGTGCATAAGAGAACATCTAATTAATAACATCACAAATTCGAGTAAATCTTTTACTTACTCGCAACACTTATACACGAGGCACAATGCACTCCAAGAAATTTTTAAGTGTTGGGCCACTAATAAACCTGCGACAACTACGCCCTTAAATACCGGACTACCTCACGGTGGGACTAAACCCCACATGTGTAGAACTCTTGTTTTTGTTAAATGCACCCCTACTCACCAGCAGAAGGTGGGATTGTCAATCCAAATAGCGCTATCCACTTAAACTATCGGCTCATACGAGTTAATAAGTAGTGTCACAACTGGGACTTTTTAATTAACCAAAACACAACTATTACTAGAGTACAAGGTGTTAGTGCTCGTATTCACAATTTCATTTCAGAGCATAATTCATAAGAATCAATTTGAATCCACAATTTAAACACATTGAATATTGCATGCAAAACATCACTATTTTTATACATGCTTTTCCCCAAATAACGAAGGGTTTTAAAAAGGGGCCGTGAAYACTCACTCTTTTGCAATGCTCCGCAAATTAGAGATACGATCCAGTCACCACACGAGCTTAAAAATTTCCTATCAAAGAGGAATATCCAAAACCGTCACTTATGGGTTAAACACTACTTATGGGGATTAATAAGTCTTAAGTCCAATATGATTATCCATAGTCCAAATATACATAATGTCCATATGCTCGTTAATATATATTTATACCGGAAGTAATACTATAGTCCAATAMAAARATCAAAATTTACAAAATCAACTAATCCCAAAATCTCATTTTTGGACAGAAACTAATGATACTTAAAATGATCAATTTAAAGAGACWTCTAAAATRAGATAGTTTCCTATCTTTTTACRTGGGCTRTAGCTYTGAGTCATSGTCATCGTGACCAAATTKCATRTATTTTGGACATGCAATAATGATTCAAATAWTTTATGCAATAMAATTTATCACAACTGATATGGCAGATTACATCATGTTAGTAAAATACTCATTTAAAGAGTTCTACTAAGTGTTCTGCAGAAATTCAAGTTGGATTATAAACTTAACACTTATATGAAACTTTCAAACTAAGAATCACTCATTTTGGATGAGTTAAGAGGAAGATATGGTACCATAAAGTTACATGCMCACATYTGTMATTAGTTGACAGATTGCACACTTAACTTTAATAAATTGGTTAATGCCTCAAAACTTGGTAGTTTCACAKTTTGCACACCTAAAGTGTTTTAGRTGTTTGGAGAACAAARSTCCATATTTTTATGTGATTCCACTTGCATACAGAAGATAATTCATATAGTTAACTCTCAAARGAAGAATCATCCTTTTTCATCGAGTTTTGAAAGAGATATGGTCATTGGAACATACATATACAAATCTGTCAGATTCGGATAGATTGCATGCTCACCTTGATTTGAGTAGTTAAAACCTCAAATCACCACATTTTTTAATGAAATCAATGGCATTTGAAAGGTAACTCATTAAAATAACATCCAGAAGAAAAATCAATGATTTTGAATGATTATCTAGAGAGTTATGGCTGTTTAAAGTAGGGTTTACCTACTGAAAAACTCTCAGATGCACATATATAATG
>NW_020203332.1:4162-8287 GCF_001531365.2 Cynara cardunculus var. scolymus | reverse complement strand
GCTGAAGATGATGGAGAATGAAGATGGTCTCAAAGTGACCCTTGGGTTTTAGGGAGAGAGAGAGGAGAGGAGTTTGAATTTTGAAAGAAGAGAAATGAGGAATAATGAAGAAATGAAGCTACTTATATGTAGAATAAGGGAGGGAAAAAGGGGGGGGGGGAAGGGGCCGGCCATGGGGCCCAAGCCGAACCTCAAAATAATATTTTTTTTAAAACTAAAGCCCAAAATGCATAAAAATGTCATTTTCTCAATTTTGACATTTTTCTTCAATTTAAAAACCCATGACGACTAAATTCATTTAAATAGAAAGGTTTTATATTTAAAACACTAAAAYTTGGTGTTTTATATAAATTAGGTATAAATTAGAGCAACTGGCACTGTATAGGACATTTCAGATAATTACGGGTCGGAACCGGACTTTCTAAGCAACTGCCGGAATCTCTAGAAATTTTTCGACCAAACAAACCAAACTAACTCCTAATCTTATAAATTATCTTCAATAACACTAATATAAACTTAATAAGAGCTAACCTGGAAGTTCGAATTTGACAGCTATCACAATAATAAACCTAATAAGTCAAATGATTTATCCAGGGATGTTCAATCTGAACAACAGTTATCCGGTCCATCTGTTGATGTTCCAGTAACTGAAACTGAAGAAGAAACTTAAGATATGTTTTTCCCTACAATGATCAATCTTCAATAATCTTCATAATCATGGCAGATCTGGATATGAACATTCAAGAACATGAAGGAGATTAAGAGAGGAAAAGTCAATCTTCAATATTTGGTCAAACCTCTATTACGTAAAATGGATATTACAATAAGGCTCTGAATAAATTACAAAGACAAACCCTTAATATAGGGTCAAACTTGAAAGCCTAGTCAAAGTCAAACTACACTTGAAAAGTCAAACACGATATACAATTATAGACAAAATTAATTTTTCAAGTCGAATACAATTTACACTGATTTTCAGTCCTAACAAGATATTAATGAAGAGATAGAAATGGAAACTCTTGATTGTCTAGTTCAGTGTGAAGAGAGTGTGAAGAGGGCTCAAATATTAATTTTACCAAAGGTGTCGGTCGTTCAAGATGAATATACCTTACCTGAGTCAGATATTCAGCCTATTTCAGTTCCAAACAATGAACCTTCATCTGAACCTGTTGCGGACAATTCCCCCAATTCTTATACTGATCAAATTCTTATCAAAGTTCATATATTCCCCTACCTCATAGCAAAAAGTAGACCAGAGATCATCCAATACATCAAATTATTGGTGATCCAATAGCTTCAACTCGTACTCGGTCTGCTTCTGCAAATGAGTGTCTTTACTCCACTTTCTTAAGTAATATTGAACCAATTAAGCTGTCTGAAGCTTTAGCAGATTCGGACTGGATAATTGCGATGCAAGAGGAGCTGAATCAGTTTAAAGCGTTAAAGGTCTGGAGATTGGTTCTGCGTCCCTATAATAAGACGATTATCGGTACAAAGTGGGTTTTCAAAAATAAAAAAGATGAAGATGAAGATGTTGTCATAAATAAGGCCCGACTTGTCGCTAAAGGATACAATCGGCAAGAAGGTGTTGACTACGATGAAACCTTTGCCCCGGTAGCACGGATCGAAGTTATAAGGATGTTCTTGGCATACGTTGCACACAAGAATTTCACGGTGTATCAGATGGATGTCAAGACAACATTTCTTTATGGTCTTCTCAAAGAAGAAGTCTATGTTGCTCAACCGGAAGGTTTTGCGGATGATTCAAAGCCTGATCATGTATATATTCTTCATAGAGCCTTATACGGTCTTAAACAAGCACCAAGCGCCTAGTACGATATCCTATCAGAATTTCTGGTAAAATCTGGTTTCTCGAAAGGTAACATTGATACAACTCTCTTCGTTAAAAAGGAGAAGTCAGATATTATCTTGATATAAATTTATGTAGATGATATAATATTTGGATCTACGAACCCAAAATATTGCAAAAACTTTTCTGCCTTAATGGTTTCTTGTTTTAAAATGAGTATGATGGGTGAGATGAACTTTTTTTTAGGACTTCAAGTCAAACAATTATCTTCCGGAATTTTAATCTGTCAAACAAAATAAATTTTTGATATCATGAAGAAATTTAATTTGGAAAATTGTTCATCTAGTAAAACACCTATGGCTCATGGCTCAAAAACACATGCTGATCCATCTGGAAAAGTTGTAGATCAGAAAACATATAGAGGCATGACTGGTTCTTTAATGTATTTAACATCCTGTAGACTGGATATTATATTTTCAACACATCTTTGTGCCAGATATTAGGCTAATCCAAAGGAGTCCCATTTAAGTGCAGTTAGGCGCATTTTTCGTTATCTGAAAGGGGCTGCGAATCTTGGACTCTAGTATCCAAAGGGTACTAGCTTTGAACTAACAGCATACTCAAATGCCGATTACGCAGGGTGTATGTTGGACATAAAGAGTACTTTGAGTCATTTACAATTTCTAGGAGACAAAGTCGTAAGTTGGGCTTCCAAGAAGCAAAACTGTGTATCCATTTCTACCGCTGAAGCAGAATACGTAGTTGCTGCTAGCTACTATTCTCAACTACTTTGGATGCATACGCAGCTCAGAGATTACGGTTTTCATTTTAATAAAATTCCCATTTATTGTGATTCGAAAAGTGCAATAGCTATATCTTGTAATCCTGTTCAACACACTAAGACCAAACATATAGATATCTGGTATCACTTTATTAAAGATCATGTTGAAAAAGGAACTATTGAATTATATTTTGTAAATACATAATTTCAACTAGCTGACTTATTCACGAAAGCTTTAGATGAAAAACGCTTCACCTTTCTTGTATCTAAGTTAGGAATGTTAAATTTGAAAATTTGAATTTTTCTTAAAAACAGTTCAATTTATTGAACTGTGTTTAAGTCAAATACATTTTTCAAAATATCTGTATTTCTTAATACAAATTAGTATTTTAATTTTTTTAATGTGATTTAAAATCTTTTGATAATGGAATCTATATTTGAGGGGGAGTGTTAAATTTTGTTCTTACTTTACTGATTCATTTTTTGAGGGGGAGTTAACATATCTATATGTACTAACTATTTAAAATTTTCTTACAGGTAATGTTACAATATCTAATTTTATTGAAAGATTTAGAGTTTGACCGATTTAGTCTAATCCAGACAACACCTTGTTCGATATATCTTACATCCGGACAAAGTGGGAAAGATGATTTCTATCATGAAAACCAACAACAAAAGAATTTTATGCTTCGAAGGCTGAATGTGGGTACCAAGCTATGGTAATGTACGAGAAACCATCCTGAATGAAAGTCACAAATCTCGTTATTCAATCCATCCAGGTACCAACAAAATGTACAAAGACTTGAAAGAATTTTATTGGTGGCTAGGATTAAAGAAAGATATAGCGGCCTATGTGGAACAATGTCTAACATGTATACAAGTCAAAATTGAACATCAGAGACCCTATGGAAACTTCCAATCAATAGAAATACCAGTCTGGAAATGGGATCACATTACAATGGACTTCATCATGAAGTTACCCCGAACACCAAAAGAATATGATGCAATTTGGGTAATAGTGGATCTGTTGGGATCGTATAACTCAGTTCTTAGTACTGAATACTTACTTTATTGATTGGATTGACAGTGAGTAAGCGGCGGAAAGTATTATAATCAAACAAGCAACAATTGGTATGAACACGATGAAGAACACTTGAATAACACGAAGAGAAAAGCTTCAAAAGATTTTCAATTGATTGAAAATATTGACAATTACAATTCTAGAAGTACACAAAATACAAAGGCCTACGCTGCTATTTATACAGGCAAGTAACCGTTTCCTGACACGACCTAAAGCAATTAAATCTAAGTCGTTCATCTAAAACAGATTACAGACAAGATCACGTGAAAGTCACAAGCAGCTAATAAACCTAAGTAAAACGAGCTAAAGATAATCTACACAGAAGACATTTCTGCAGATCCTCTGTGAGACATCACAGAGGCTCTGCTGGATGAAACTTTGTAGCACGCAGAGGAAATCTTTCAGAACCTCTTTGAGATACGACAGAGGTTCTGTCGTCTTTGACTTGTAGCA
>NW_020203332.1:1769-3214 GCF_001531365.2 Cynara cardunculus var. scolymus | reverse complement strand
CGTACTCTGAGAAGACCTGCTCTCTGGGCCTGGTGAGCCTTGTGAAGTGGTACTTGGCGATTGGTGAAGGTATTCCTGTAAGTTCTGGGTCATACGGGGGTTCTTTGTCGGCTACAGAGTACTTCCATATTAAAACCTCTTCTGGAGTAGTGACGGGCTCTGTGTGGGGTTTGTAAATTGGAATTTTGTTCATCGACTCAAAAATCTGAGAGACCCGTCCTTCCGTGGCTGTCTCTGTTGGCATCCTGGGTTTCTCTTCCTCTTCTAGGATTGGAATCTGGGTAGACCCCTCTGCAAGAATTGGCTTGATCGTTCCTTGCAGAGCGTCAAACGTACCCGTGGACGTTGTCTGCTGTTGGACTTGAACTTGTGAGAATGCAGAAGATGTGGCCTCACCTTCTCTGTAAGGCAGAGCCTCTGCCAAGGATATCATTAAAGCTTTTATGATCTTGGGGTCTTCACCAGCATGCTTTTCTTCATCGAATGGCTCTGGAGTCTCTGTACTTGATGAAGACCCTTTCTTTGAGGACTCTGCAGCTATGGCCTTGCCTTTGCCTGTAGGCTCTGCAGCCTTCTTCTTTTCTCTGTCAGCAGCTGTAGGTTCCCTAATCTTTACGCCTTTGGTAGGTGCTCTGGCTGTCTTCTTTTTGAGCTTTGGGGCTGGGGCCTTCTTTTTCATCTCCTTCTCCTTTTCCTTCTCCCCCTCATGACGATCATCATCATCGACATGATCCTCATGGCTTGGTTTGGCAGCAGCCTTGCACGTTGTAAGGGGAGCCCTCCTTAAATGGCGTAGGATTCGAGTGGCTGCCTTGTACATCTTTTCAATTACCTTCTCCGCACCCGCAGAGGCGTTCATCACGTCAAGCTCTGTAGCCCAGTTGAGTTTGGAGATGGTTGATAGAACTTCTGCACGAAGGAGCTCACCTTCCTTGGCAAGCTTGGTCATGCCTTCTGCGATTTTATCATTGGAAGAGAGAATCTCCATCTTCATTAATGAGAGTTGGCTGATCACAGAGTCCCCTAGCGCATCTACCATGGCGTCCAGTTCTCTGCGAGTGGCCAAGTGATTGATGTTGGCCCTTGAGGACTTGGACAGGATGCCATAGGTGACCGTAGAGGAAAACATTTCCTTGATCTCGTCACGGAATGAGGAATAGTCTATGTAGCCCGCTGTGACGAAGTCACCTGCAAACTTTGCCGCCATGTTTGAAAGTTCATCTTTTAGAGTTTGGAGTGAGGAGGGGTTGAGGGACATTGCTTGGAAGGCCTCTGTCAGATCATCCTTCTTGATGGCAGAGCTCTGAAGGGTCGCCAATGAAAGTTTCAACTCTGTGGTGGTGGCGGAAAGCTTCTTCAGAGCCTTTGTAATCGGTGTAAGATCCTGAGGCTGTTGCTAGGAGATGAACAAGCTTTTCAACTCGTCCATCTTTGTGAACAACTCT
>NW_020203332.1:0-1205 GCF_001531365.2 Cynara cardunculus var. scolymus | reverse complement strand
GACTTCTGTGCCCATATTGATAGGATCGATTTGCGCCTGAAGCTCCTTCTAGATATTCGACAAAACATCCTGAATTTGCTCCGAAGTAGAAACTTCGATATTCACCTTGCGCAACCTTCTGCGCTTGAGAGCTGTAGCCTCTGCCTGCTCTTCTGCGATAGCCTCTGCGATCACAGGTTCTGTGATCGCAGGCTCTGTACGTTCAACCTTCTTGGTTTTTCTTTTCTTAGGCTTGGGCAGAGGCACAGTTGGGCCCTCTTCTTCTGCGGGCCTCTTTTTCGCCTTCTTCACAGAAGTATCGCCAACCTTCTGTGACTTCTTCTTCTTCTGGCGTGGAGGTGATGGGATACTAGGTGGATGCTTACTCATCTCATCAGCCACTACTAGCTCCTCCGTTCTTCCCTCTACTCTCATTTTGTTCACACTCTCACCTAGAGGGAGTCCTATGCATGGTGGGTTGCAGGGACCGGTTCTGGTCGCCTGTTACCACGTCTGTAAGCTTTGCATTCTTCATGAGATAGATACCTGAGCATGGCTTCGAAGATTGGACGTGGGCTTCTGTAGCCATGCTCGTGTTCTGTTGGGTGGAAAGAGCTAAACGGGTAAAGCCTTGCATTTGGCTCTACAGCACGCAGCTTTGCGGCTAAGAGGTCGCCGAACACCCAACCAAGGAAGCGTTGTAGAATGAGATTTGGTTGGTTAACGTCTTCCTTGGCCTTCTGTTGGGCCTGTACCTTCTTTTCGTCCTTTTGGCTGGCACATTTCTTCTTTATCAGACCAACCATGTCGTCGAAGATTAATTGGGCATAGTCAAGGGGCAGATTAAAGTATATMSCATACATGATTGAAATCATGGCATGGGATGTCTGGTCGTGGCTTCCAACTTTGCCAGTTAAGCAACAGTTGATTATTGAGAAAAGGGTGTTCCAAAGAGGGGGTAAATTCTTACGCCTAAATTGGGTTCTTTTTGAAATAGGGGTTGCGTAAGAATGGAATGTCAGAAAGCTAATAAGTTCCTCATTTGAGGGAGTAGCAGCAAAAGAGTTTAGATTCATTTGGGCAAGAGTGGGGAGGTGAAGAGCAGTTCGAAGGGTCTCAACATTCAACTCCAGTGGAACCAATGATTTGTTCACTGGGTGAGAGGCATAACCAACAATGGTTAGCCCTGAGTTATCTAGGGTAGTGATATAAGCGCTAAGAAGGAA
>NW_020203331.1:7496-21181 GCF_001531365.2 Cynara cardunculus var. scolymus | reverse complement strand
AGGCTAATCCTATTCTGGATTAGGCTAATCTTATTTAGATTATCATGTTTGCTGCCTATAAATAGAGGTGTTCAGGTAGAGAAAATAGAAGTGAGAGCAAATAAAGAATTCCTTGTAAACATAGATTCAGATCAGATGAGAGTCGATTAGGGTTCTTGAGAGTTTGTAATTTCCATTCAATAAAGAAAGTTGCGCTGTTTTTCTATTTCATCTTCTTCATCTACAAACTTCTCTTGATTCCCTTTATTTAAATTGTTTCTACTGTCAGATCTGGGATAATAACAAGGTATAAGGTGGGGTATTGATGGTATATGGTCTAAAATATACCTGCTGTTTTGTTTCTGTTTTGGCCATCTGGAGTGACTGTGCTTAAACAACTTTAGACCTCTACTCCTATGGACATATAGAGTTTGAGGAGCTTCTTTTTCTTCTTGACTATCTTTTGTGTCTGATTTTTTTTGTTTCTTTCGTATCTTCTTTTTGGCCTACCTTTATATAATGAGATCTTCTCTCTATCTAGATTATCTCTTTTTTGTTTTTTGTTTTGCATTTCTTTTAAAATGTCTTCTGTCCTTTGTGCTCCCTTTATGTTCCTGAAGGAGATGTCTCTAACATACACCGCTGACGTTTGGTTTACACTGTTTTTATTTGAGCAGTAGTATTGACCATATATACATCATTTATATTAGAAACGCACGCCTGGGAGTTGTAGTAGTACTGACCATATATACATCATTTATATTAGAAACGCACACCTGTCATGTCTTGATCCGAACCCCATTATCAGAATAATGTATCACGGCATTGCGTACGGTTATGTTAGAAACGCACGCCTGGGAGTTGTGTACCCCAACGCTCCCAATGTTGCACCAACCATATATACATCATTTATTACCATATATATATATATATGTGTGTGTGTGTATATTAGATGTCAGTTAAGTAACAAAGAAACTATATATACTACATATATAAGCATTTAAGTCGTTATCTTAATTACAACTCTTGAAGCATATATTACAACCATTTTATGCATAAAATTCAAAAAACTCTTAAGTACAATTTTTTATACACAATATACAAGTCTTTCATGCAATATCTCACACCCCCCAAATGTTAATTGGGTCAAACCCACTTTTTGTTATCAGGCTTTTACAAATACTCAGTTGGGCCGATTTCTTTTTCTTCTCACTTTCTCAGCATCCTATCTCTACAAACGAAAACCACCTAAGACCAAAAGCTTTCTTCTTCTGTGATTTTTGCCACCGATAAAAACATTTTAGGATAGATAGCCGATACCTTTCTTCTTTACAGACCTCGTTTAGCATAACAATGATGGTTTGGATGTATCACCTCGAACAGATGTGCGATTTCATGAATCAAAGGGATTTGATGTATCACAACCTCATTGATACATATAACTCCCTCCTCTCTGTTGATTTAATCTCACAGGTTCTTCAAAACCCTTGAATTTGGAGGTATGCTCTTCAAAACAATATTGATTTATATTTCAATTTTGATTTTTGCAACCAGATTTTAACTTCCTTTCTCTTCTTTATGGTTTAACCGATTGATGATGCAAGGAAATTTACAACTTTAAGGTAAGAATCCTCAAAAATCCTCTTCTATTGATAATTTTGCTTAGTATGTGATTCATTGATAATCGTTTCATATAGTTGGTCATGTGAGAAAAACACATATTCTGTCATATTCCCATTTGAAAGGTCACCTTCTGTTTACATTGCTTCTACATCATCATCTAAGATGGTTTCTATACCATCTCTGAATTTAGGACTCTTAGTGGTTCTTTTTGTGTATCTGTTAGTTGGTGGTTGAGGTAGGGGCTGTTAGCTTTACTCTTACAGTGATAACGTGATTGATATTACATAATAAAATAGCATTTCATATTTGAAGTTTTAGTAATTATGCATCAGAATGAACACTACTAAGATTAAGCAACACAACCAGAAAAAGGATCCTCATATTTGGGACTGCATCATCTTGTGTAGAAAATAACAACCAAACAGACCTGTTAAAAGGGTGTGTGTGTATCTATATACTCATCTTGATGTGTGTGTGCATATGTATTTGTACATATATATATATATATAAATTTATAGACAGTGATCTAATGTTTCAAAGAATGGACTCTTTGCAAATGAACCAGCAGTAGTAAACAGCCCCATAAGAATGTGTGTGTGCATATGTATTAGTCAAGTTTTTTGCCCTGCCTAAGTTAAAGCCCACTCTAAGCTATTTGTGACAATCACTTTCTGCCCCCCCCCCCAACATGACTTTGACTGTATTGGAGCTAATCTAACTCTTTGTAAACGCTGCATAATGCCTGTTTTTCTCCTAAAAGTTCACTATTTGCTAATTACAGTTTGTTGACCGAGTTTGATTGCACATGCCTTAAGTTTGATTGCATAGTCCAGACTTCAGACAACCAATTTTCAAGGTAAATCATGCCTTTTTGTTCATTGAACCTTTTGACTTCTGGAAATCCATCTATACGGTACTGAGTGATCTGCATATCTACTTCTTTTGTTTTCTCTTTGTTTTTCTGCATAACGGTCTTTACTTGGAGCGTTGCAGTCGGCTTTCATAGACACATGTATCGTTTTCTGCATAACGTCTTTTTGTTTTCTCTTTATTTTTCTGCATAATGTCTCCGTGATTATGGCTCATCATCCACTCGTAAAATTGATATTTTTATGCAAGAACATGACACATCAAGTCTTTCTGCCACCCCCAAGCCTTGATATAGTATATTGTGTTACAAGTCACCTTTATAAATTTCTTGGTTTTTCTGTTTTATGTAAATGCATCTATGCAATAGGTGGGCGTGCACAGTGTGTGCTTAACCTGATATACACATGAGATCATGAAGGGGTGTGTGTATAGTGTGTGCATAGTATGTGCTTAACCTGATATACACATCATTTTATTTGGCCATTAACGGTGATGACCTTATGGTCATAAGAAACAGAAGTTGAACTGAAACAGACCCAAAAACACAATAATAAGACCACCATTAACACTAAATAAAGCTTCTGTATTTCTTGAAACCAGACTCCATTGATCTTATTCAACACCTGTAATATGKATCCGAAGTTTCATAAAGATCCGACAACAATAACTTAACCAAACTTAATTTAAACTCATTTTAGTTTCTATAATTCACAGCTCAAAATCAACTTTTTATCAGTTTTTAGACGCAAATATAACCAATCTAGAAGCCTTATTCTTAAAAAGTGTCCAAAGGACAGGTTTAGAGCTATATATAAGCTTTCTAAAATGTCCAGAATCGTAGCAATCCGAGCTACGGTTAAAAAGTTATCGCACATTCTAAATAGCATCTCGGATATATTCGGTGCTGTCAAATTCACCACTAAATAGACTAAAATCCATATTTTGGATTCAATCTTTATTCCAACAATCAAAATACCATCTAACCATGTTTATATTATTGTTTACAAGATCAATAMTCAAGAATTTCACCAAAATAGCCATTAATGAAGAAAATCAAAGTTCAACATATGTTCTTCATTTTCGAAAGGCAAACCTTTGTTTCTATGGTGGAGACATATGGTTACTAAACTGTGGATATCACCTCTGTGCATAGCAGGTGCTTGCAAATGCAGTTTAGTTTGATTCGATATTCAAAAATCGAGCCAAATTAGGCTCTACGTCCATATATGTCTAAACGTCGTGCAACGGTCACTCTGGAAGGACCAAGTGATATTATTTAACACTTGTAATATGTATCCAAAGTTACATAAAGATCCGACAACAATAACTTAACCAAACTTAATTTAAACTCATTTTAGTTACTATAATTCATAGCTCAAAATCAATTTTTATCAGTTTTTAGACGCAAATATAACCAATCTAGAAACCTTATTTCTAAAAAGTGTCTAAAGGACAGGTTTAAAGCTACATATAAGCTTTCTAAAATGTCCAGAATCGTAGCAATCCGAGGTATGGTTAAAAGGTTATCGCACATTCTAAACAGCATCTCGGATAGATTCGGTGCTGTCAAATTCACCACTAAATARGCTAAAATCCATATTTTGGATTCAATCTTTATTCAAACAATCAAAATATCTTCTAACCATGTTTATATTATTATTTACAAAATCAATACTCAAGAATTTCACCAAAATAGCCATTAATGAAGAAAATCAAAGTTCAACCTATGTTCTTCATTTTCGAAAGGCAAGCCTTTGTTTCTATGGTGGAGACATATGGTTACTAAACTGCTAGAAATTGATTTAAACAAAACTCATATATGGAGCATTGATTGCATATCCAGTTACACAAGGTTATGTTTTGGACAAGATCAAAATTTTCCATCTAAGCCTATGTTTATCTGTTAACAGTAAACTTTACGTGGCGTTGTCGAGAGGGATATCACGGCGGAATACGAAGGTGTTAATGAAGCCTGTTAAAAAATTCAATCTTGCTAGAGTCTACACCTCAAACGTCGTCTATCAAGAAGTTTTACGTGATGAATAAGGTATAATCAACAATTATATTATTATACATTTTGTACCATATGTTTATATTAAAACCCTTGTGCCGTTTTTTGCAGGAAATATTTACGGATGAGTGCATCACGAAAAGCAAACAACAGTTCGAATATACAGATCAACATTATTTACGAACGATTGTATATCTTTGTTCATTCAAGAATTTCAAGTTTTGTAATGAGCTCTGAGTAGATGGTTTCAGAAACCCGACATATGTGCAATTTTCTTTTCATTCGATAACAAACAAAATTGACCTTCAACTTTATATATTAGTTGACTTGTAAAATTACCACACAAACTCATGATTCAAAGCCAAACTAATGTTTTCGAATTGTTATTTACCCGCGCTGCATCGTGCGGGCACACCACTAGTATATTTGATATATATATATATATATGAAAAGTTGTTTACATAAAAAGTTTTGGTGATTATCACCCTGCAATAACATAAATAAGGTAACTTACCAGACCTTTCGGTCTAACCCTCGTTTTGTGATTTTATATATGTATTGCAGGAAGTGCTGATGGTGAGGGAAAGGAAAAATGTAATATTTTCCCTATGTGATTATCTGCATGAAGATTACTGATGACATGTATAATTTTGTTAGATGATCTGGATTAGTGCAAAAATTGTATTTTGAATTTTTGGACCATGTATCCTGTACTAATAGATTATTGTACTAAGGGACCAATGTGGTGTATAAACATATATTTCTTGTGTATGAAATATGTGTATCATGCAATATGTGGAATGGGGTGTTACCAAAAGGGGTATCAGAGCCTGAGTTCAAGGGATTTAGATATTCAACAACATGATACCTAGACTTAAATTGTTTTATTGCATGTTAAGGGTCCCGGACATAGTTAGCACCATTGGAAATAAATATGATGAGTTGAAAAAACAATATGTAAGGTAAATTTTAATTACATTTGGCCAATGTAATTATGAATTTACATGTACACATTTGAACTTGAATACTTCATTATATTTGGGAATGTGAATACGTGATTATTAACACTAAAATCTGTAGATGTCTAGCCGAACCCGGAGATCTGAAAGAATGACTCGACCAGAATCTGAGGAAAGAGAGGAATCGCCCGTTAACCTTCCGACTAGCACATCCGGAAATAGAGGTCGGGGAAGACCAAGGGGACGAAGCAGAGGAAGAAGTCAGTCTCAGAGAAGGGGTCGGACTGCAGTACATTCTGAACATGAAGAATCTCATTCTGGGAATGTTCAGGAAAGATCGATGCCACACCCAGAATATGTAACATGGGATATGTTGGCAGAGGAAATGGGAAAGTTACGAGAAACTCTGGAATCTATCATGGGAATACCAGCTAGGGTGGAAAGACAGAGAATATAAGTTCATCCCTCTGTACCAGTTACTCACAATAAGGAAGGACATATCAATATGTTTTTGGCATGCAAGCCACCAACATTCTCTAGGGAAAGAGATCCAGTGAAAGCTATGTGCTGGATCAATAAATGGAATGTGTTCCATACCATTCGGTGTCCAAAAACATATAAAGTTCGATTTGCAGTCTCAGTTTTGAAATCAAATGCTCTATTCTGGTGGGAAGTTGAATACTTGGCCAGAACGGATGTCTTACAAACGTTATCCTGGACAAAATTTGTTGACCAATTCAAGAATCAGTTTTGTCTTAAGACGGCAGTGAGACAAATGGAAGAAGATTTCCTGAAACTGGAACAAGGAAATAGAACAGTTCGGGAGTATACCGAGAAATTTATCGAATAGTCTCGATTTGCCGAGCACTATGTTTCATCTGAATCCAGGAAGATAGAAAGGTATATCTGGGGTTTGAAACCCTCAATGAGAGAGTTTGTAATAGCTATGAACCCCAATACTTTTTCATTGACGGTAGATGCGGCTGAAGTGACAGAACGAAATAAGAATCGGCGATCAGAAGGAAAAGTTGTAGAGAAAATAAAGTGGGAAGGGCCTTCTGTTAGACCCCAAAAGTATTATGCATGGAAGTATGAAGACAAACAAGTGATGAAGAACCAGAAGGCCGATGGAAGACTTCAAGGAAAAATGGCTAGGTCTGAAGAACAACTGGAGGGTCGATGAACTGACTAGAGATGCAATGGAAAGTGCATCTTCAAAACCCCTCTGGGTACTAACACTTGGAGTTTAACTCACCAGTTCAACTAGAGGCAAGCAATGAAGATAAGGTTGAACTCATACCCCATGGAAGACAGCTGGAGATGACCAATGAACAGCTGGATTCTACAAAGTTTATCTTGTTTTAATATTTATCCATGTTTAGATAAGCTTTATTTGTTAGTACAATATTAGCTAAATAGTCTCACTAGATAGTTATCTTCTTATTTAGATTACTAGTATAAATAGGTGGTTAGGCCTATTGTAATCTTTGACACTTTACGTTTTTCACATCATTGGAATAAAGTGAACTCTTTGGCACTCAAGCATATTCTTAGAACATTTATTAATTGTTCTTGATTGTTCGTCATTTTATTCATCCAAACACTATAATTTGGTTATTCTTAACTTAATTATTAGTGTTATTGAGAGATCTGAGATCAACAATTGGTATCAGAGCCAATTGATTGTTTTTCCAATCAAACGATCATCAAAAATCTCTCAATTCACGTTTTTCATAAAATATCTTCTATGAAACGTAAATTTTCTCTCTTCAAAAATCTTAATGGCCAACTGGAATTCCGCTTATAGTGTTGGTTCCCTCACCAAACCTCCAACTCTTCAAAGAGAAGAGTATCCACAATGGAGGATACAGATGGTAAAATTTCTGGAAGGGATGGACAGAAATCTTCTGCGATCTGTCATGGAGGGTCCCTATGTTCCACAAACTCTTGTTCCAAGAGTCCTAGGAACAAATACCACAATAGAAATTCCTGCCTATTACATGCCCAAGGATGAGAAGAATTGGGATGAAAACGACATAGAGCGGGTGGAGACCGAATAGAAGGCCAAAAGACTGATAATCATGGCCATTCCTAATGAAATATTCCAATCCCTTGACACATGTTCCACATCTAAGGAACTATGAGATGAGCTGGCAAGCCAATTGGAAGGAGGAGCAAAAACGAAGAAGAATCATAGAGCCCAACGTCTCAACGAATACACCAACTTCAAGGCTCTTCCTGATGAACCGATTCAAAAGACATACAATCATTTCAACACATTGATTAATCAATGTCGTCGAAATGATATCTCAAGGACGAAGGAAGAAAATAGTGATTTGTTCCTTAAAAGTCTCGGTGATGAATGGACACAGCTGTCGATGTCCCTTCAAGCAAATCAAGACTTAGACGGTTGGTCACTTCATGACGTATATGGAACACTTGCTGCACAAGAGAATGATATCATGAAGAAGAAAGTGTCTATCGGTGGACCCCTGCCTCTTGCTGCTGAAGAAAAAGATGTTTCAAGGACCTCCACCAGAGACCCCAAGAAGAAAGGAAAGAAAGTACTGGTGGTGGAATCAGAATCTGAGGATGAAACATCTAAATCATATGATGATATCAAAGCCTTTGCCAAATCTCTGGCCTTGATTACAAAGCAGTTCCAGAAAAAGTTCATCAAGAGACCCTATGAACAAAGAGCCTTCAAAAGGGAGAAGTACCAGCCATCCTATGAAAGGAAACCATCGAAGTTTTATCAGAGGGAAGACAGAAGAGATGGAAGAGAATAGAGAGAAGACAGAAGAGAAGATAGAAGAGAGGAGAAGAAAGAAGACAGAGACGGAAGGAAAAATGACCTCCGCTGCTTTAGGTGTGGAAAAATCGGTCATTTTTCCAATAAATGCAAAGGACGACTGGTAAATGATGCTGATTATTACAAGAATAAATATAAGTACAATCCTAAATAGCGAAGCCTGATGGTTGAGAAAGAAAATTGGGTGTCTGATTCTTCATCTGATGAAGAAGATAAAGCACTCATCTGTCTGATGGCCACGTCCAATGCAGAATCCGCCTCTGACTCTGATGATCAGTTATGTGAGTCTACTTCCAATGAAACCAACTCTGCTCCATCTGAGCTAGAGTTACAGGTAATAAAGCATTCAGAGGACTTCTTGTAACTGAAAGAAAAATTAAATGTTGAAAAATCTGTAAGATTTAAAGCGAAAAAAGAAGTCAGTTTCTACAAAAGAGAGACTGATCTTCTAACCGAAGAAAAAGCCGAACTTGCTAGGGAAAAGACTCGCATTGCCACTCTCAAAAAATCAGAGGAAGAAAAACTTATGGAATTAAACAAGCGAATAACTAAGGACCTAGAAAAGAAAACTAAGGCCTTAAAAGAATCCGAGGCAGAGAGACTTAACTCAGTAGCTCTCAAAGATTTCTTTCAAAAAGAAAGGGAGGTTCTTACCAGAAGCTTCAAACCAATGAACTTCTGATGAAGAAATACAGGGATGCCCAAAATGTTTATGAAAAAACTAAACAGTCAAACGGACACTCAAGGGATTGGATTCAATGAATTTGACTCTTTCATCGAATCAAAAAAATCCACCCTTGAATCCACTTTCAAACTTGGATGCATTAAAAAACCTGACTTTTTCCCAAAACCTAAAGCAAATTTTAAAAGAGTTAAAGTCGATGGAAAAACTGTCGTTTTAAGACAGGATTTTGAAAACGTGCTATACGAGAGCAGTACATGTAAGAATTCTGATGTAAGGAACGGCGCCTCCAAATCAGAGATCAATGAAAACCCAATGGTTAAATCAGAGTCTCTGGCTGTCAATCCCACTTCATCAGCAAATACTGTTGATGAAATGGAGAATCCTAATGAGGAACCGTCAGCTAATGAATCGATGAACCATCCAAGTAACATTGGAAGTTCATCTAAGTCAGAAATGATGGAACCACCAGCAGATCACTCTGAAGCATCAACCTCTGAACCCACACATCCCATGAACATCCATGCTAATTTTGATTTTGAGAAATCAGCGAGAGACTTTCTCGATTCCGAATCTGAAGAAGAGATAATCAGTGAATCACCAAAGATCATTGAGAACAAGAAGCCTCAAAACTTCAAACCCTCAATGAAATCTGATATTCCACCATCGATGAAATCTTCAGACAAAAGGAAGGGGAAAGCTGAGAAATATCAAATCTGCCAACGATAACTCAAAAGGCCCTAGTATATCTTCTAAGTTCATTAAGTTTACTCGTGAGCAAAAACAAAAGTGGCCTGCCTTTGAGAAATCTAACCACCACTTTTCCTCTCATTCAACAGAAGAAAAGAAGTCCTTCCTCAGGAGTAAAGAAGTAAAGACCAAGACCTCCTCAAATAAAAAATCTGAACTAGATAGGAAGTTTGTAAAAACAACCGATGCTAGGACAGGATTTATAGCCCCTGCATTTACTTCTTCATTTTTAGCGAATAAAAAAAACGTTAAACATTCATGTCTAAAGAATCATAATTGTCAATGTTTAGCTCTTTTACAAAACCTAAGGAACCACATGTTGACACATCGCTGCATATTCTCCCAACACATTTACCGCTATAAAGTTAAAACCAATGAAAACGTGAAAAAGCCCAAGTCTAAGGGCAAGGGAATTGCTAATAAACCCAAGCCTGCAAAGGCTAAGGGCAATGAAAAGAGAGTGGTATCACCTACTAACAAACGTGGACCCATTAAGAAATGGGTTCCTAAAACCCCTTAATATGTGCAACCATGGTACATGGATTCAGGGTGCTCCAGGCACATGACTGGTGACAAAAGTCAGCTAACCTCCTTCATCGAAAAATCTGGAGGCTCTGTCACTTTTGGAGACAACAGCAAGGGTACCATCAAGGGATACGGAACTCTCATCAAAGGCAACATCTCCATCAGCAAAGTGGCTTATGTTGAAGGTTTGAAGCACAACTTACTAAGCATAAGCCATTTCTGCAACACGGCTCTTGAAGTCAGATTCTGCAAGGGTTTCTATATCATAGAAACAAAGCCCGGTCAAACCATCATCAAGGCTAATAGAGAAGGAAATCTCTATCTTCTGGATTTTCAATCCTTTGAGGGACAAGACACCCTTTGCCTTGTATCCCATAAGAGCAATGAAAATTGGCTATGGCACCAGAAGTTCTCACACCTGAATTTTGATGTTCTAAGAAAGCTAGCGAAATAGAAGCAGGTCAAGGGGATTCCTTATCTCAACTTTGAAAACGATCATATATGCTCCGCTTACGAGATGGGAAAGCTAAAACGGGCCTCTCACAAAACAAAGTCAGAAACCTCCTGCACCAAGCCCTTGGACATGATCCACATTAATCTTTTTGGGCCCATATCTACACAAAGCCTTTTAGGAAAGAAGTACATATTAGTACTAGTTGATCAATACTCAAGATACACCTGGTTGAGTTTGTGAAGAAGAAATCAGATGTTCCTAACCTAATATTTGGGGTGATGAAAAGACTCCAAGTCCTTTTACAACGAAAACTCATTAAAGTTAGAAGTGATAATGGAACTGAATTCAAAAATGCCAGAATCGATGAATATCTCATCAATGAAGGCATCTCACAAAAATTTTCAACAGCCAGAAACCCACATAATAATGGAGTGGTAGAACGAAGGAACAAAACCCTCATGGAAGCAGCGAGGACCATGCTTGCTTCATCGGAGTTACCCATCACCTTCTGGGCTGAAGAAATTTCTACTGTATGCTTCACCCAGAATCGGTCCGTTATCAACAAGAGTCACCAGAAGACACCCTATGAGCTCATCAATTAGAGAAGACCAAATGTCAAGTATTTCCATGTCTTTGGGTGCAAATGCTTTGTACTCAATGATAGGGAATATCTTGGCAAGTTCGACAAGAAAGCTAATGAAAGGATCTTTCTGGGATACTCTCAAACCGCAAAGGCCTATAGAGTCTACATCAAATGACTTCTGGACACAACAGTTCAGGACTCGGACTTCAAAGAAGAGCATCTGTAACATCCAATTTCTAATATGCCCAATTATTTGCTCAGTATATTTAATTATTGGGTTAAAAAGAACTCATGATTTAGCGGGAGTTTGGGTCTAAAGTTTTAGAATTATATTTCTTAAGAATATATTAGAAGATTTGAAAAATATCACGTCAAATAGATACGTAAAACGGATTTTTTTGGGAGATATTTTCAGGAATATTTTTGTTGGATGTTATAGATTATCTCTTTATGAACGTGTAGGCGAAAGCCTCATAGAAAATGGAGGTCCGAACTAAAAGTTATGAATAATTTAAGTGTTGATGGTCAAAATGGGTACCTAGCCGGGCCAACCCGGCCCAACTCGAGTTTTAGCATTATAAATTGGAGTTTTGGCCCATTTTTCTTGTCATTTAAGTCCAAAACTCACACACACACTAGAGGTGCAATTTTCACACACATAAGCTTGATTCAACTCAAATCAAAGAGAAATTACAAGATCTTTGAAGGATTTGATCATCAAGTAAGGTATGATCTATCTTTGCACTTGTTCTTGATTGACATTCTTGTTTTATGGATTGCATGTTGAGATAGAATTAGGGATTCATATGGGTTTGACCTTAAGTGTATAAAATGAGTGCTTTTTAGTGTTTATGGCTGAAATGATCATTAGATTCAAGAGATTATCAAGATTTAAGCAAGTTTATCATATGAACTTTGACTTGATCAAGTCAATGATCTGGGAGATAATATAAATGATAAAATAAAGGTTGGATTTTGGTTGTTTATGTCAAATATGTTATATTAAGTTGAGATCCAGAAGTTGGAATAATTTGGAATCGAAATGGTTTGAGAAAAATGTTTGAAAACGAGAATTTCGACTTAAGAATGCATTGAAAGTGTGTAGGCTTTGAAAATCTGTATGAAATCATAGAAAAATCCAAATGAGGTGAGGCCAATTTCCTTAGCTAGATAATTGAGTCTAGTTTATTTCTTATTGTATGATCAAGGCATGAATCCGAGCTTAAAATGAGCAAAACAGTTTTGTATGTAGCAGCTATACATAGAAATTTAGGTAAAGTGTTCAAATAGGATATGTGTATATCATGAGTTTCTTATATTGGTTGCTTATGAGATTTTGTGCATTTACTCCAGGGGTAATTAGGACATATTTTGATTCTTTGGAAGCAATCTAAGTGTGGTAGCTTGGACTTTCTTTGTGAGCTCATTTTGGAGCTTTTCGGTATTATACGGTTGCCCGGTGAGTTATATAGTTAATTGTTACATATTGATTTGAACATATATATATTTTCATATGAATGTTTTTGGTCTTGAATGGAGTCACATGATCTTGATTTGTTTTTGATTCCGTCTCTTGAGTCGATTCCTTATTACTATCTCGGTACATCGGTTTGCTTTCTTGTTCCGGACTCGTTGTTTTGTTCCTTGAATTGTACGCCATATGTAACTTTCTGTCATTTCTGAGTTTCAGGTTAGCACCTTATTTTAGATCCTATATTTAGAATTATATTTTTATTAGGATCTAGCCTTGATGATTAGAGTTCATTTGGCTTAGTTCCCAAGTTTTGTTCGGAAGATCACGCCGGCGGGTAACTGATGAAATTAACTTGCATACTGCCAAATATTTTAGAAATGCTGCAAATAAAATAAAGTTGATATTTTAAAATTTTAAAATTTTTAAATGCAAAAGTCCCATTTTAATGTCCAAATAATTATTTAAAAGGTGGAGTTTTGGAATCAATAATGTCATTTTATTTATGTTTGGGTAAATTATATAGTGGGTTTATTCTTATTTATATAAAAAAAAGTTTTTATTTGGGTTTGGGCCTTTAGAGGCCAGCCCTTTTCCTCTTTAAAAATCCTCATATAAATACCCCACTCCCTTTGAAAAACTCTCATTTTCCAATTATCGTCAGCTCAAAACTTTTCGTATCTCTCTAAAATCAACCACCCTCCAGCTGATTCCTTCATCAAGTAAGCTTTAGGAATTCTGTCAATCTTGAAGATCCTCAAGAAAATAAGAAAAATGTATGATACTAGTTATCTTACTTTTGCAAACAATAAAAGTCTTCATCCTTTTTCTCCTACATCTCGATCTTGCAACTCAAATTTCTGGAAAGTAAGAAGGGGGAGATTATGCGTCAAAGACATGAAAATGTCTTCAAATGGACGATAATCTATGATCCATGTTCTCAGATCTTTACTAAAGTAGGGGAAA
>NW_020203331.1:1883-6196 GCF_001531365.2 Cynara cardunculus var. scolymus | reverse complement strand
TACGAACTGTGGGACCTAAGTAAGTGTACGGGCTACTTATGATCGTTCGTAAAATAATGGGGCACGTTGGTCAGGTAAGGCTCAGTAGCGTCTCAAGTTTACACATCGTGGTAGATTTACATTTATTAARTSCAAAAGATTACGCATAAGTTTGCAAATAATTGGTTTATGCATTAAAATGTTTTATGCATGTGAAAACCCGTGAGTTCACCAACTCTTTGTAGTTGACTCGTTTCATGTTCCATGCTTTTCAGGTAACAAGTAAGAAACGAAGTACTTTGGGAGTATACTTGTGGCAAAACTGATTAAGTTTGTAATGGAAATTTTTGTAAAAGAAGTATTTATCAAAATTTGGTTATGATATTGAACTCGTTTTATTTTGTAAAAATTGGAAGGTGTTATTTATTAATTGTTGCTGTGACTCGCTTACCTGTTACATCTCGTGTTTCTGCTTTAGCGGGGTGTGACAGATTTGGTATCAAAGCTTCAGTTATAGAGAACGCTGGTTTTCCTTAAAAACCATCGACTATAACCAAAAAATTTCAAAATGAAATATTCAAGTAATCTGGAATCATATGATTTTAAAGCGGGTCTCATTATTATATGTCGATTAAACATAGCCTGATCACCTGTGTTTAACTTACATATAATAAGAACTTAATCGGTTGTACTAGAGATTTGCTCCCATAAAGAAATTGTTATGAAAAGCATGATTTTATGTGTTATACTCACTATGAATATCCATTGCCCTAAACCGACCAGAGAAAAACCCTTATTTGTTAAGTGTCCATGTTGGATCAGAAGCTCTGGTTAGAAGGACCGGAGGCAATTGGATAGAAATTCCATAAAATTACTAAGTGTTTAAGTGGCATTAGAAGCTCTGGTTAGAAGGACCAGAGGCAAWKGGRWARRAATTCYMWWAAATTACTAAGTGTTTAAGTGGCATMAGAAGCTCTGGTTAGAAGGACCAGAGGCAATGGGATAGAAATTCCATAAAATTACTAAGTGTTTAAGTGGCATTAGAAGCTCTGGTTAGAAGGACCAGAGGCAATGGGATAGAAATTCTATAAAATTACTAAGTGTTTAAGTGGCATAAGAAGCTCTGGTTAGAAGGACCAGAGGCAATGGGATAGAAATTCCATAAAATTATTAAGTGTGTATGTGGTATTAGAAGCTCTGGTTAGAAGGACCAGAGGCAATGGAATAGGAATTCCTTAAATTTGTTAAGAGTTCATGAATGCACCAGAAGCACTGATGAGAAGGAAACCAGAGGTCGATGGACCAGAGATCCATTGATCTGTTAAATATAAGAAACCAGAGGATCGATGGAGGAGAAATCCATCCTTTCTCTAAGTATGGATGTAGAACCAGCGATCGATGGAGTAAAATTTCATTAATCTGCTTAGCCTAAGATGTGGAATCAGATGACCGATGGACGGGATATCTAATACTTTCCTATATAAGATGAAACCAGAAGCTCTGGTCATGAGACCAGAGGCTCTGGTAGTACAACCAGAGACTTTATATTTAGAGGGTCTAGTTTGATTACCACCCTTAGCCTTGTTTAGAAGCTTTGGTTATATCACTAAGTATTTATAGATGGTGTATTTAGTAATTAAGATTATTAATGTCGCAGATCACTATGGCGTCGTCCGATCCTAGTGAATACTCGGTCGATGAATCCGGTTACGTGGTTGGCCACTCTAGAAGAAACTCAGTCAACAATGAAGAGATAGACCCGTATGAGCAGGACACTACGACCAGTGGAGCATCTGCCTCTCCACAAGCATCCTTCCTACCCCCATCGGAGCCAGCACCCGATGTTCCATCACGAACCTATCATGGCTCAAGGATCAGAGTCACGCCAAGGAAGAACATCCCACTGCTGCAACGTGTGGCATTTGAGGACTCTGTTAGAGTCATAGGAGAGACATCCAGACCACAATTGGGGAGCAGGATAACTCAAGTGGTGACCGGGGTACCTGCGTCCTGCACCTGGGGCATGAATCTGGCTGAAAGAGAATGGGTAAGGAGAATCGCATCCGATAAGCAAGTGCACCAGACCCGGTTGGGATACCACCACCACATCCTAAACAACCTGTCTGATGTGATGGAAGCACACCATCAGCACATGTTGAGGAACATAGACGCCGTCGCTACAGCAAAGCGGGAAATAAGGAGGTTGTACAGATGGTTGGTAGTAATTGGGGTGATGATGCTAATTTTGGGAATAGTTATAGGATGGATGTTGTTCTAGAAGAAGGATTAGTGGTAGGATGCCCACTCTTTTGCATAGAAACTCACCATCCTGTTTTGTGACTGTAACCATCTTTGAATGCATAATATCTTTTTGGGGAAATGCTTATTTATGCAAGTCATGGTGTGTATAAGATTAATCTATTCTGATTATGTAAATGCTTGAATAATATCCATGCGATGAACACTCTTGGCATCATTTAAATGACTGGAAGCTATCACCCTTGTTATTGCCATAAAAATGACGAATTCCCTTCTGACTTAGGCCTAAAAAGATGCCGCCAAGGAGAGAAAATCCTGAGATTGCACGACTTGTGTCAGAACAACTTATGGCTGCACTCCGTAACATAGTCAGTCAAGTGGCTGCTGGCATGAATGCTAACCAACCAAATAATCCAGAGCCGAGGGCGGCTAGAGAATGCACTTGTAAATCTTTTAGATCTTGCAACCCAAAAGAATTCAATGAAACTGAAGGAGCAGTAGGATTATTATCATGGCTTGAAAGCATGGAGTCTGTTCTTCACATTAGTAAATGTACCGAGGGAAATAAAGTAGAATATGTGGCATGTATGTTAGAAGGAAGGGCGCTTACCTGGTGGAATACATTAGTGCAAACCAGATGTCAAGAAGCAGTTAACCAGCTTTCTTGGGAAGAATTTAAAAAATTACTAAAGGATGAATATTGACCAAGAAGCGAACTCCAGAAGTTAGAAATGGAGTTATGGAATCATGAAATGAAAGGAGAAAATGTAGCTGCTTATACAGCTCGATTCCATGAGTTGGCGAATCTAGTACCTCATTAAGTGACACCGGAAGAAGTCCGCATTGAGAGGTATATTTGGGGATTGTCTTCAGAAATCCGAGGAAACATCACCTCGGCCAACCCAAAAACCCTTAAGGAGGCGATAAATATTTCCACCAAGCTCATGAATAATGTGGTTTGATCAAAAAAAGAAAAATGGAGGAGCAGGGGGATCGAAGGTCTGGGGGAAATATGACAAGAATAGGATAGTGGTAGGAAATTTTGGGGCACAAACTCAGGCGGTAAATCAAGGAGGCACGACTAAGTGTAATAGATGCAAATATCCACATCGGGGGAATTGCATCATTTGTCAAAGATGCAACCTAGGGGGTCATACAGCAAAGGACTGCCGAAGACGATTATGCTTCGATTGTGGGAGCCCAGATCATAGGAGGAATGTTTGCCCAAGGAGGAAACAAGGAACAAATGCAAGCCAAGCCCGACCAACCAGTCAAGGAAACCCAGAAGGTCAGGCACGGGGCAGAGCATTTGAGATCTGAGCCAAAGAAGCTAGATATGATCCCAATATGGTTTCAGGTACGTTTCTTCTGGATAATGAATTTGCATCAGTTTTATTTGATTCATGGGCAGATAGGAGTTTTGTATCACTAGATTTTAAGCCTGAGATTAACTTAAGGCCCCAAAGGTTGGAAGAAGCTTACGTAATTGAGTTTGCTAATGGCCAAGAAATTAAGACTAAAGACATAATTAAGGATAGCACTTTAAGTTTAGCCAATAAGGATTTCAGCATAGACCTTATACCGATTGAATTAGGAAGTTTTGACATAGTTATCGGCATGGATTGGCTATCCAAAAATCAAGCTGAGATTGTCTATTCAGAAAAGACTATCCGGATTCCTCAAGATGGAAATGACCCAATTGTGATTCAAGGAGACAAGTCAGATCGAAAAATTAAGATAGTTGTTGATCCCAGATCTCTCAATAACACTTATAACTTAGTTACGAATAACCAAATTATAATAATTTTTATGAAGAAAGTTAAAAAGACTCAAAATTAATATATGAATATTAAAGAACAATTTGAGCTTCAAAGGTTTTACTTTATTGATAAAACGTAAAACACTAAGAGGATTTTTCACATGTGCGCGCTTTTTACAATAGACCTAGTCGACTTATTATACTAGTTAGCTAATGCTAAGATAACTAACTATTACTACTTTCTAGCAAATATTCTAGYTAAYAGATAATGTTTATCTTTTACATGGATAATCATTATTTACAAGATAAACTATAA
>NW_020203331.1:0-718 GCF_001531365.2 Cynara cardunculus var. scolymus | reverse complement strand
AGGAGGAGGGAATATCCGCTTGCACCACGGGTTGTGTTTTGGTTGTTTGGGTGGTTTCAGGTTCATGGGTTTTATTTGGTTGTTGGGGTGATGAAGAAAGAGTAGTCATAGGTTCTGGTTGTTGGGTTGTTGTGGGCTCTGATTGTGTGGGTGAAGAAGGTTAGTTTGAGGGTTCTTGTAGTGTGGGTGAAGTAGGTTAGTTTGTAGGTTCTGGTGATGTGGAGATGATGAATGGTTGAGTTGGTCGAGGTGTTGGTGAAGGGGTTAAGGGTAGGTTTGTTTGTGTTGGAGGGGTAGTGGGTTCTTCATCGGATGCAGAGCTCAACTCGATGGGTTCTGTTGTGGGTTGTGGTTGAGTAGATGATGGTTGTGGTGCAGCGGATTGTGTTGCATGTGCAGCCGCCGTTTTCTCCCCCTCACGAGGGCCAAGGCCTTGATCATTGGGGTCTTGGTCATCGTGTCTCCGTCGTTTCTGCAGACGGCTGCTCGAGCATGAGGCATGGGACCTCTACTTCTTTTTGTTCTTCCTGAGGGATTGAAGATACGCCCTCAGGGCTGCCTTTCTGATGGTTTCCTTCATCAAACGAAGGAGAGTTGAAGTGCGTTGTTGTTCATCGACCAGCATTGTAGTGAGAGCCCGTGTTGGTTGGATGGCTCGATGAACAAACTTAGCACTGATCTCGTTGAAGGAGGAGACCAGTGCTCTTGACAGAGCTTG
>NW_020203330.1:18177-20081 GCF_001531365.2 Cynara cardunculus var. scolymus | reverse complement strand
GCCATATTATAACATCGACTGAGATAAAGAATAAAATGAAATATTAAAATCACGATGTATCTCACTGCATTGCACGAGTACGCTTATAGTATATACTATATATATATATATATATATATTACAACTCAAATAAAACAAAGCAAATAAAAGTTTTTTTTTTTTAATTTTTAACTATGTTGAATCTGGATAATGGAATGAGAATGGCAAAGGGGCCGACTCAAACAATTTTTATTTTTTTATCATACGTAAACACTAGAAACCTAGTTAAGAGAGGAAAAAGCACAGGGGTATGGCCCCTGGCAAGCCCCTAAAACCATCCGCCACTGATGGAGTAAGATATGAAACTCATAAACACAAAAAAAGTTCGTAATATTTGCTATAATTCGTGATTTTGATTCGTATTTGATTTATGTTTTTTAACTACTTGAGTTCTCTTTCTCTCTTTTTTCAATTATTACTTAGAAAATGGCTCCTCATGCTATGGGTATTGTGGATGATTCATCCAATGATCTCATGCCCAAGTTCAAGATATATGCTCTTCTAAAGCGCAACTCATTGGTAATAACTATTTAAGAGAATACGAGAACGGTCAAATGACAACATAATATGTTCGGCGTTATATTCGGCGGAAGATGATTCGAGTCAACCTATACTTGATAGACAAGGTGGAATATGGACGTTCGATGCATATGACAACATAATATGTCATTCGAGTAGGGTTGTCGTTCAGACATTTTAACAACATTCATATTATGAACTTAAAGCAACAAATGCTACAACCACATTGCAAGTGGGTAAGTCGTCAAACTTTTATACATGATGCAATAAAATTGTGGAAAATATGTCAAAATGAAATGCGACAAATGTTTTCTCTTTTGTCTAGTTATGTTTCCTTAATATGTGATACATAGAGGGTGCCACACGGTTTACTACATTCTTATATATGTATAACTTAAACAGGATTGACACTTGTGATAACCGGATTATTCGGTTACGATTCTTGGGGTTGTTTTTGAAATGTGATGATAAGTGGAGGAGTTTAATGTGTCAATATGCTTAAAATGTTTTAAACTCCCACTGCCTCATATTGGTTAATTCATGTTAAATGTGAGATTTGCCTTATCTCATTGGGAAGGTAAAAACTTAAAAGAAAGAAAGTGGGTAAATTGAGGGGATTAAATGTGTTTACTGGCTTTAATAATTTAAAAAGCAATTCCACCACCGCCTCTTATTTGTTTATGGGTGTATATGAGATGATAATCTTATCTCATTGATTTTTGGTGGAGAAAAAAAAAAGTGAGCTTTTCTCTGTGTGTGTTCTTCAGAACCAAGAAAGAGATAGCCAAAAGAAGAGAAGGGAGAAGCTGATTTATGTGATTCATAATATGATTATTTGCTGTTGTTTTTCTTCATCTCTATGAATTAAGGTGAGTTTTATTTTAAAAACATTTTTTATTATGCAAATTGATACTTTTGACACATTTCACTCATGCCTTCACCTTCTCATACATTTTTGTCTTCTCCTCATCCCCCAATGTGAGATTCAAATTGATATTCACCATGAGTTATTAAAAGTTCTCTCATTCATCTCTAATTCAATTGCTCCAGAACTCTCGGTTTGGCTCTCGATCTCTTGATTCTTTGCTCTTTGTGTCATTCGAACACATTTGTGGAGTCGTTTAAATATGTTGGATTTTAAATATATTGGATTTTAAACTGTCATACAATTTTTTTCATCGATACACTGTAATTGGAACCGTAACTCTTATTTATTCAAATTGTATTAATATGTAAAGACCAATTGTAACTTATATCATCGTTAAATTTTCTCTAATAAAACCAGTGAAACTTCAAAATCGTTAAAATTCACGGCTCCCGCCGCATTGCGGGGGTACACAACTAAT
>NW_020203330.1:14506-15958 GCF_001531365.2 Cynara cardunculus var. scolymus | reverse complement strand
TGTTTATCTGCAGTTAGTTACACGAATTCAGATATGAAATAAAATCGGATAGGGTTGAAATCGTTTAGGGATGAACGGGTTTAAGAGTTTTAGCCAAATGCTTTATAAGATAGTATAGAATATATATAGACACACACACTGAAGGGTATTCGCGCTTTGCAACAAGATTCATCTTGATTTTAATATTTTGTTTTATTCTTTATCTCAGTCGAAGTTATAATATGGTCTTATGTGATTTTGAAAAAAAAAACGATTATATTTTTATTTTTGAATAAAATATAAATTTGTAGATGTCATAAAAATTTGACAAAAAATATATCGATGTTAGTATCGAAATTAACTATCTAAAATTCATCATTTTTTGTGTAATTTTTTAATTCAATTTTTTATTATAATTTAATTTAGGTTCAATAACGAAATAATTTGTATTTGGTTTAATAACATAATTTTTTATAAAGATAATAATTAATTATTTTGTTAGAACTCGATAATTATCTTAATTATATTTTAGATTTTTTATATTTTAAAATGAGATGTTTATCCTCTATTTCATTATATTTATCCGCAGTTAGTTACATGAATTCAAACATCGAGCTTTAATAAGCTGTACTTGCGCATAGTTTACTTGTAATTTCAAATTTTAAGTAATATGCATTAATAAACAGCACTCGATGCATAAAAAATGGTTTTTTAAGAGTTTTTGTCAAATGCTTTATAATATAGTATAAATTATTAAATAGACATCATTCAAACTATCAACTTTAGCATGATTTTTGAAAGTATGTTATCAAAAATGAATAAAAGTATGTTACTTTTTGATGCAATTTGTCTTAAAACCTGGTCATTCGAGATGTAAAATAGATAAGACTTGTATCTCCTAGGATATCGACTCTCCACAACTACTTGAGTTTTTGTGCAAAGCTTGACGATGATATAAAATAAAAATAAGCAGTAAAGACTGGTTTTATTGTTTTGAAAGTTACTGGATCATATTACTGTTTCAGACTTTTATCAAGGGGGTTGTGATATCACACCATAATTTTAGTCACCTTAAAACTTATCCAAACAATCTACTATTTAAAGTTTGACACGTTACAACTGATACTAGAATAATAACCCACTAAAATGGTGATGTAAATTCTAAATCTGTTCGAGTTGCAAAGAAAGACGTCAATGATTTAAGTGAAACTAAAAAGATACTCACGCAATGGAGCGAGATAAATCTTGATTTTAATGTTTTGTTTTTATTTTTTTTATCTCTATCGATATAATACGATTTTATGTGGTTTTGAGAAATCGATAATGTTTTTATTTTTGAATAAGATATAAATTTGAAAATAACATAAAATTTTGAAAAAAAATAAATCGATATTAGTATCAAATTAACTATTTAATAGTTCTCGTTTCTTTGGTATAAGTTCTTTAATTCAATTTTTTATTATAATTTAATTT
>NW_020203330.1:11895-14381 GCF_001531365.2 Cynara cardunculus var. scolymus | reverse complement strand
AATAATTTATTTTTGGTTTAATAATATAATTTCTTATAAAGATAATAATTAAACATTTTGTTAGAACTCAATGATTATTATAATTATATTTTAGATTTTCTATATATAAAATGGATGTTTATCATGTATTTGATTATGTTTATCTGCAGTTAGTTATACAAATTTAAAAATGAAGCTTTAATAAGTTATACTTACGCAAAATTATTTGCACTCTTGAATTTTAAGTAATATGCATCAATAAACAGTACTTCATGTATAAAAAATAGTTTTTAAGAGTTTTTGTCAAATGCTTTATAATATAGATAGATAAACTATGAATTCCACTGAAACACGACATTAAACTTGAATCGTAAGTTATTATTTTAGGTATAGACGTTACGTTTGTTACCAATATTCCAATCCAAGAGCCGTTAACTTTCACTTAAATTTCGACTTGTGAAAGTTAAAAGTATCAGGAGGTCACAAGTTCAAATCCAAGGAGGAATAAAAATCCCCTTGTGGCCACAGAGGTTCAAATGCAGTGACTTCGGGCTATCTGCAAAACAGGTGGTCGTCCTGGGATTAGTCGGCTCGCATTGGATATCCAGGTTAATAAAAAAAACCAACTTTGATGAAAGGCCAATTGTTACAATTGTAAAGGGGCAATAAAAGCCAAAAAGAAGCATTATGGTATTGAATTAAGATAAGCATCACATAATAACTTAAACAAATTACATTAATATGTCACTCCATAAACTTTTGTAATGAAAGAAAAAGAACAATGTGTTAAAAGTGTAGCTTTTTATTGCCTTTCGGTATGAATATTATACATGATTAACCGAACGAATAATCCTTGACGTGTTATTCAGTAATGCATAGCTGTCAGATATCTTGTCACGTTCTAACAACGGGTCATAGTTTCAACCTTATCTTGCATGTACTCATAGTTCTAAATAACTCGTTATGACATCAAGACTTGGGTTCACCGCCATATTAACCCTTGTGACTTCATTCTAAGCGTTGGCTTCATTGTAACGGATTGTGGTGTGTAAACAGCACGTTATTTTGTAAGATGTGGGGTGTTTAATATATAAATTGAGGATAAATGATAATTATGTATGAGGTCTCAGATTTAAATAAACATAAAGGAAACTGAGCAATTAAAAGCAAATAGGTGAATGCTTATTCTCATTCTCATACAGGAAGAGGCAAACACAAATTCTTTGAAAATTAAAGAAAGTAGTGAGTCGAGATTCAAGAGATTTAATCCCGATTTTGCACTATTTATATCAATTTTTATAATTTCTATATATTTGGTATCAATAATTCTTTTTTTTTTTTGTTTTATTATTATTCAAAACACTGTTTTTTTTTAATTTTTTAGGAATAACCAACTTTCTTAAATATCTCATAAAATATGATATTTAAAAGATTTATTTTATGTATATTCTCTTCCTTAAAAATCACATTTTTTAGTTTCCATAACTGATTTCATCACTTTTTCTCCAACCAACTTCATTCTAACCATTTTATTTCACATATGAAACCAAACCAGTTATTTTGGTTTCCCATATGAAACCAAACCAGTTTTTTTTTTGTGTATATAAAAAAATGGATTTTGTTACCCTTGTCTCGTACCGGTTTTATTTCACTTATGAAACAATATATTAATTTATTTAAACAAATTATAATGACATTTCATATGTGAAACCATCATCATATGTGTTTCATCATCAACAACACAATCAAAATGATTACACATAAATCCACAGAAGATTTTGAAAATAATGAATAGAATTTAACTTAGAAAACAAGATGTGCAGTCCGCGACCACCACCACCACATAGGATCACATCCACTTCTTCCACCACCAACGACCTTGCATCGGCCAAATTAAAGTTAAAAGCAAGAAGAAAAAAAGGAAAAAGATTGAGAAGTTTATCAAGAAGACATAGCACCGATGATGTTAGTTTTAGAAAACTAGATCACCATTCCTGTGACATTAACCAAAAAAACTTGCCCAAGATAAGAGTGAGAGTGGTGGAGAAAATCATGTAGATAATAACCAAAAATATATAATTCTAATTATTTATTAAAATTTAAATTTTATTCCAAAACTACCCTTTCCTTAATTTTTTTTTACCTAATTAAAATCTGAAAAGTTCTCAACCGTGCATCAAAAGAAAGGATGGTCTAGATGAGTTTGTAAGATTTACAATTTTCATATATATATATATATATATTTGGGATCATGTGAGACCAAGAGTTTTTCGTGAGACCTGTAAGACCAATTCTCGACCATTGGATTAGATCTACAATCTGAACATTCATAATCACAAAATTGTCATGAGACTTCTCAATAATCATAAAATTGCCACCGTGCAACTTTAGACCATTGGATCATTAGCTTATAAAGTTGATCAATGAACATAAATTGGTCTTACGGGTCTTACGAAAAACCTTTGGTCTCACGTGAACCCAACCCTATATATATATATATATATATA
>NW_020203330.1:0-10905 GCF_001531365.2 Cynara cardunculus var. scolymus | reverse complement strand
TATATATATATATATATATATATATATATATATATATATATATATATATATATAGGGAGTTCAATTGAAAAGTTTGTTTCAGTTATGAACACGAGGACAAAGGAGAGCACGATACATATCCTCTGCGTCTATAGGTTATTCATCATGAATAATAATACACATTCATGATGAATGTGTATTATCCATCATGAATAATGCATCAATTTAACATGGATTCATGATCGTTGTTATTCATCATGGATATTGTATTATTTATACTTAATATTGTATCATTCATTTGAATAGTTCATGAACTTCACCTTCCTTATTCATATTGACTGCCTTTTGTTATTCATACTGAATGTGGATGTCGGGGACACGTGTCGCACTTTTCTTTTTCCCCGGTTCACAACCAAAAATTGGTTTGCAATTGAACTTCTCTCTCTCTCTCTCTCTATATATATATATATATATAGAGAGAGAGACAGAGAGAGGGAGAGAGAGAGAGGATAGGGTTCCGGTAAGAATGAAAAATTAAAGTGAGAAGCGTAAGAAGGGATCTCCACCTCTTAGATGCTCATTAGGATGAGATGCGACGAATTAATCCCCGTATCAAGTGTGATTCATGGGTTGGTTTGAGATTAAAGGTGTGATCAATGATCCTGATCCCTTCTTACGCTTCTAGGGATGGTGATTTACCTCGACCCGGTAGGGAACCCGACTCACCCAACCCAAACAGGGAACGAGATTCCCCGCTAAAACGGGTCCCGGGGCCAGGGCTTGGGATCCCCAGTAGACTCAAACCAGGGTTGGGGCTGGGGCCAGGTATTGTCTCCCTGACTCCCCCCGTATCCGGTATATATTTTATTTTTATAATATAATATGTATATTATAATGTAATAAAAATGTCTTATATTTTTAAATATTTGAACAATTTTATGCATCTTTAATTATAAAACTATATCAATATTTTTTTTATTAAAATCATAATTAAAAAAGAAAAAAAAAATTATAGAAGTGTTGCTGAAATTGTCCCACATTGTAAGAAATAGTAAAAGAAAGATGGAGAGTTGTTATAAAAAGAGAGGTATGTCAATGGAGTTTGTAACCTTGTTTGTTTGATGATGAAGTTTGAAGTGTATCCCTTTAGTTTTTTAAAATTTTAAAAGAACACCTTTAAGTTTTATAATTTATAAGAGAAGACCTTAAAATTTCATAAATTTCGACGGGTGAGCTTTATTAGAGTTCGAGTTCGAGCATGATTCGAGTAAGAGTTTGAGCTTGGTTCGAGCTTAAAACGAGTTCGAGTTTAAAAAATTACAATCGAGTTTAGTTTTTAACTACTTACGAGTTTTCGAGTCGAGTTCGAGCTTGAGAAACGGTTATCGAGTTCTAGTCGAGTATACTAATACTCGAGCTCGACTCGCATCATTTACACCCCTAATCACAATCCACAAATCACCCCTTCAATACAACAGAAACATGATTAGCTATTGAAATGACCACTTCCAAAAATTTTAAATAGTGCTGTATAAAAATAAGCTCAATAAGATCACCCATAACTATTGGAATTTTTGCTTTTCTAATTTTTTCAATTGAGAATTTTTAATCCTTCTGTAATTTTAATCTTAACGACGGATTATCAATAGATTGACTGGTTGTCAACAAAACATGACAAGATACGAGTTGACGACAAGCCCATAGTGATTTGTCGCAAAATCACCAATGAAAAAGGCTCATCGGTAAAACAATTAAACGACAAGCCCATGGGCTAATACAAGAGGTTTGGGCTCAATCAAACGCGCTAAAGATGAAGAACGGTGAAACAATTAAACAAGTAAGCAAGCCAAAAGGCCCGCTCATGGTTGATCTAACTGAACATGTTGAAGGATCGTGTAAGAATAGAAGTTAAGATGAGAAGTACAAGAAGGGATCTGGACCCTTGATCACTTTTAATCTTACCTCCATCCCATGAGTTGTACTTCTCACAAGAATTGATCTGATGCGTTTCGTTAGTGTTGATCTTCACTGAAGATTGATCCAAGGGTGGAGATCACTTCTTACCTTTTTCACCATAACTTCCATTCTCACCTAAACAATAACTCAACTGAACATAGCCCTAGACATCAAAAAGACAAAGTTGAAACATTTCTCACAAAGTCACAGCTTATCTCAACACATAATACACAGTTAATTGGCTCTTCATAATCAAAAGGCACATACACAGGAGTACCATGTTTAGACTCTGTGTCATGAGATTACAAGCACAATTCAAAAATCGAATATAAGAGACAACTAAATAAGTTATAAGAATCATTACACAATCGCTGAACAGACATACATCATATGATGACATTCGAGGATGTAAAGGATCAACAAGTCAGACGAATAAGAAAAACATCCGTACCTTTGAAAAGTCAACTTCCGAAACTGATGAGTGAAAACTAGTGATCTCAAACATAATCTGTGTATGTTGCTTGACGAACTGGAATGGACTTCCGCCCAAGCATGACTGATTGATGGCAGAAGGCGACGAAGAACTCTTAGAAGCCGATTACCAAACGCTTATTCGGGTAAGGGCTTACCAAGTCATATTACCTTACCGAATCAACATTGCAAGGACCAATAATCTTACCCAATAAGAGCTAAGGTAAGGACTGAGAGTCTTACCCGGTAAGTGAAAATGACGACTCTTACCACGGTTAGCACTTACCAGGTGGGTTACTTGTTGAATACGATACCGTTTTGGTGAACTAATATCTTACCCGGTAATTAATTGATAGTCTTGAATTTTGCCGGTAAGCACTTACCCAGGTAAGTATTGGTAAACAGCCCCTTAATGTCCTTTGAATGAGGCTTTATGTGTATCTAAATTGTCATTAAAAAAGCAAAAGGAGACAAAGTATAGGATGAATTAATGGACAAAAATAGAAAATCCTAATGGAATACAAAAACTAAATACATATATATATAGGGAAAGAGGGAGGTTAATTTAGAAATCTTAAATATTTTAGGAACCACCATTTATGTGAGTACTCATGATGAATGTTGTGATAGATATTCATGAATACTTACAAAATAGGTGTAGGTTCATTAGGAACCTAAAATTAATTAGGTACACGGGACCACCCAAAGCACACACGTGGCATATTCATCATGAATATATATGTTTTATTCATCATGAATGTGTGATTCATGACCAATAACACTCCCAAATTCATCATCATTGTGTTATTCATAATGAGAAGATAAGAACAGAAGGTTCAAATAAGAAGGCTAAATATTGTGAGAAGGTAAGAACGGAAGGTTCACATGTGAATCATTGAAGAAATCCAAAAAAATCTGCTTCAAATGCATATGTCAACCGACGTTACAAAATATTCATATGGGTTCACATACGCATCTTCAAATGGAATTTTTCAATGATTCACATATGAACCTTCCCTTCTTACCTTCTCATAATATTTAGCCTTCTTATTTGAACCTCCCACTATATATGCATATATGTACGCACACACAGAGAGATCAATTAGCAAGTCATTCAGTCTCTACATGTGGGCAATAATAAGAGGCATGCACTCTAGGCCTTACGTCATAATTAAGCTTAGTCACTTACTTACCCTCGAAGCAGTGTAGGACCATTGAGTCCACCTCAACCTCGGTACATATATGACCATGGTAATTATAGTTAACAACATATAGGGAAATACAAAGCGTTCATATCAGCTATAAGCACAACTCAACATCTTGACAGGGTCCACGTGATTTAAGAAAGTCAAACGAGAAGGGCATTCTTGTCCAAGACTTTGGACTCCAAGGTGAAATCCTGCTCCCCTATACCGGAAACGAATAACTATGGAATTAGAGAAAGTTGAAACTTGCAAGTAATTACAGAACAAAATGGCCAAAAAAAGCACTTACTGTAAAACCACTGCATATTACGTCATGTTTGCCAAAGACGCTGTGGAAAAGATTATTAGCATCGACTCCTATTATAGCATCATTCTGGAATAAGGGTACACTAGGATAGGCACATTAGGCACAAAAGAAACTTACGTGTTTTGCAGCAAAGAAGCTAATTTCTGGTCGAGTTTTTAGGCAAGGCCGAGATGGAAAGAAGCAATGAACAGAGACCACAGAAGTAAATCATGAAGTTCAAACCCGAAATGAAGAAAAGATGAATAATTAAGAGAGAACAACTGCTTCTATGAAAAAAACAGATAACGCAGGTGACAAGTCATTAAAAACTATACCCGTTCATGAATCAAGAAAGTTCTTCCATCCATGTATTTAAAAAACCTAAATCATTAGAAAGACTTCTACGAAGATCTCCATTTCCTATCAAGATCATCAAATATGTCGGATCCATTTCTACCCTCTTTACGAAAAGCAATCTTCAACTTCTCCATTGTAGACTCGTAGATCTTAATTCTTGTATGAAGCATTTGATCAGCATGCCTCCTCAACTCTGTCAGCCTGCCCATACTAGCAAGCCCATTAAGTAAAGCATTGGCACTATCATCCAGGGGAGAAACACCTTCCTTCTTCATATACAACCAAATCTCCAATGCCATCTCAGGATCATCACGGTCGAAGAACATTGAGATGGCAGCGGCAGAATTTATAGGGGTTGGAGGCTGTTCATTCTTAATCATCTCAAAGAAAAACTTCCCTGCTTCCCGCACCTTCTTCTTTGTAATCAGATATTGGAAGATTATGTTATAGGTTAGAGGGTCCGGAAAAATTCCATTGAAAGGCATTGAATCGAGCAGTTGAAAGGCATTAACAATATCATCGTTGTTGCAAAGCAAACCAATCATGGCATTATACATAATCAAACTTGGGATCAATCCACTCTTCACCATCATATCCCATAGTGAGAGAGCATGAACAGAATCATTCTGCCTAATAAGAATCTGAAGAGCATTAGAGAAGAATTTCAAGCCTGGTAAGCAGTTCTTCCCCTTCATCACCTGAAGAAACTTAAGGGCCTCATCAGCTTCTGAACCTTGAATTAGAGTGTTCAAGAAAGCATCATAAGCCGCCATGTTTTCCGAACTCCATCCAACACGAATCACCATCTCCCCAAACATAGTTTTCGCCTTACCCACATTCCCTTCTTTCTCCCACCCTTCCAACAGAATAGCATATGAATCACCATCTGGTGGTATTACAGTCTTGGTTTTTTGAAAGAACTCCACTGCTTTTGCCATCTGAAAATCCTCACGACATATGGCACTCAAAAGAGAGTTAACAGCGACAACATCGGGTTGAACCCCATACTTTTCCATCACCTCAAACGTCATTATAGCTTCATTGAACCTCCCAGCCTCACAATAGCTCCCAAAAACAGAAACAAAAGTGGTCAGCGATAAAACTCCCTCTTGCTTCATTGACCTAATAGCATCCCACATTGGCTCGAACATCTTATTCTTCCCAAGCAAATCCACCATCAAATTCCAGGATAAAGGCGAATGCTTCTGCTTCAAACCCACCCATCTGAAAAATGTCACAACGGCAGCAGGACATCCATAAGACAGCCTGATCACTTCTTCTACAACCTCAGGCTCTGGGCTCATCCCTGTGGCGGATATTGCGGTCTCGACCTCCGCTGGAGCAACCCTAGCGAGTATCTCACAGAGAATTCTTGCTCTTGGAGATAAATTATGGGTATCAAGGTATGTTGGGAATTGTTTGGGAGGTTTCTCAAGTTGTTCTTGATGTCCTAAGGCTTGTGATGATGAAGGGACAACCTGAGGTGGGTGCCTGAGAGGTACAGTCTCCATCACCTTAAAACCCTACAGCAAGCTATATGTATATATATATATCAGACACTACATATATATATACAGACAAACACATATGGATTTCATTTACTCCGTAACTAAATCGAAGAACTGAGAAGCAATGATTACTCGAATCGAATGAATTGCAGAGATGATGATTTAATTAATTAAATCCCAAATCCAGGAACACGGAGAATGTAAGAATAACCGGATATGGAAATTAGGGTTTCGTTCTTCGGGTGAAAACTTACAGATTTGTTGATTTTACTAGGGTTGAACCTCGGAACTGAGATGACGACGGAACTCGGTTCAACAAGAATGGAAGTTTTACACTTGCGGTCAATCTCCTTCGTGCCCAATTGACGACAGGCAAACCGGAAGACCTAAAACCCTATTAAATTACAGTCCCAGTTGCTGATAATATGCAAATCAATAGCCCCAATGCTCAAAAGGAGACCAATGGCAGCCCTTCCCCTATTTCTTGAGGATCATATGTAATTTGCCTTGATCAATCTCTTCATCAACCTTCACTCCAGTTCAGTTCTTGACCCTGGTATCCAATCAAAATTCAAATTAACCCTAATCTCGCTGTCGGCTATCCGACATTTGTATTACTCATGCTACTTCCTCCTTTTTTTTCTGGTGGGTTTTCGGATGATCCTACGATATTCAAATAACAAATGATCTTTGTAAACGGGTGTTAGTATTTAACTTTTTTAAAAACTTCTTATTACTGGTTTGGCATCGGTATAAATTGTTCTTTCAAAATACTCAAAAACGGGTATTATCGATGTCATACTGGAATAAGTCAATAAATTGTTTTTATAAGCAATCTCAAACATCCACTGCATCTCTTGAGCCTATTACACATACTTATCATTGTCCCCAATGTATAATTATAACTAAATTAATTGATATTTACGAGCCGGTTACTAAATACTGACCAACTACATGTTTATCGGTAACTAACCTTATCGGCTGAGCATGACATAGACCGAAAATCTTATTCGATAAAAGTCATAACAATAATTGATAATTCTACCTGATAAGTGAGTGTCTTGATCTCTATATGATTAATGCTTACCAGAAAACATTATTGGTTATTGTGTTCTTTTGATGGTCGAGAATCTTACCAGGTAATATAAGTAATAGCAATATCTTATTGAATAAGCGATTACCTGAATAAACGTTTGGAAAACGGTTCATTAATCCTTAATAATAAGTTTTTTATCAAATATTTTATATCATAATAAAAAATAAGTTACAATTGTCAATTTGAAAACGTAAATAAAAACCCCTCTAAATCGAAGATTTCAGAGCAAACGCATTTAACTGGAACAATCAAATTTCTATCAATCATGTATGTTCTCGAACATAAGACTTTACAATTTAACTTCTCTTCAACATCGATATAGTTCAGTTTTGAAGAACTTGAACATCATTGACAGAGAATAAGTCATGTATGGATTTTTAGAAAATACAACGATAATCAATTACATATGTTTAACCCAAGTAACATTACCTTACCGGATGAATAAGGTAAGGACCATAAATCCCACCCGATAAGAGCGAGACAATGACCAAGAGTCTTACCCGGTAAGTGAGGACGACGACTCTTACCAAAGTAGTAAGCGCTTACCGGGTAAATTGTTGCATACAATGTCGTTTTGGTAGACTAAAATCTTACCCGGTAAGTAAATAATAGTGTTAAATTTTACCGATAAGCACTTACCAGATAAGTGTTTGGTAAACGGCTCCTAATTCCCTATTGATGAGTTTCTCGTGAAGCTCGTCAAAGGATATGGGAGTGTCCCTGCTTTCCATGATGTCTGCATTCTGGCGATAGTCATCATCAAGACCCTCCAAGATCTTCTCAATGATGTCCTCATGTTCCAGTGGTTTACCAAGAGCAGCAAGCTAATCTGTTCAGTTTTTATGTATTTCATATAAGTGGAGATGGATTGAGAGCCTCTTGTAGCTTTCTTGATCTGCTCCTTGATTTGTTTAATGTGGCCACAAGTTGGGCGAGCATAGGCGTTGACAAGGGTTTGCCATGCTTTCCGGGATGTAACTGGCTGTTGGATGAGTGGAAAATTGGGTGCCAAGATAGAACCGACAAGGGCCCTAAACAATAGTTTGTCTTGTCAAATCCATTGTTGAAAGGTTGGGTTGGGAGTTTAACCATTGTTGGCGGTGATTGTGCGCAGGGGGCAAGGATGTGTGTTTTCAATGTATTAGTACAAATTGTAACCGATAAGAATGGCTTCAATTTGTAGTTTCCGTGATAGATAGTTTGTGCGCAGGAGGCAAGGATCGGTCAACTTGTGCTAAAAAGTATACAAAATATATACATATAACGTGGTAATGGGAGGGGAAGTAAATGAAATACTTTTGTTGGGGGTGGAAATGACAAAACAGAAACTAAGAGGGGATGTTTTGTCAATCAATCAAAGACAAGAAATAGAATCTTTGGGTTATGGAAACCATCTGAAAACTGAGATTTTAATGCCAAAATTGGTGACTTTTTTTTATGCGTTTCCATTAGGGGTTGTAATAGCGTTTGAATCACACAAAATCCTTAGAATTATTGAAAGAAAATTTCATCAAGGTTTGCAATCGACTCAATATTAAAATTGTTGTTTTCTAAGGGTGTGTTTGATATATTGGACAGGGACATGACAGAACGGGATAAAGATTCATATCCCATATTTGGCATGAATTTTATGTGAAAGAGACAGGAATAGAGTGAAACAAAGTGGAACAGACATGTTCCACCCCTATCCCATGGAACAGGGTGGAACAAGGTGGAACAAACTTATATTTTATCAATACAACTTCAAAATAAAATTTAATTCTTTTCTAAAACATCAAATAAGTCTCTTTTTTACATTTTATTCTTTCTTTAAATTTTATTTATTGTATTTTATGTTTAAACTTTCATTTTACGGTCCTCAAAATATTATTTTTATACGGTTTCTATATTTTTATTAATTTATGTAATTTATTATATATTAATAATAACAAAATAATGTAGAGAAAAGATAAAAATAAAAATAGAATTTTACATAAACTTTTTATTTGGTGTCATTTTAATTGTTTTGACGAAAACATGAAATGATATATTTTGTTATAAAAAATAATTATTCTATTATAATTTAATAAAATACATAAATTAATTAAAATAAACAACTCATCAGCGGTAAATTGGTCATTTTACTTGTTCTGTTTTGTCTAATTTTATCTTAGCAAACATTGAACAGTTGTTCTATCTTGTTCTGTCCAATCCCGTCATGTCCTAACACCAAACACATAATCGATCTGTTGACCTTACGTAATTTAACAATGGCCCTACAACCATTGATTTACGCACAAATTAAACACGCTATTTGTTTTACTTCTACCCAAATTAAACCCTAATATTAGTATAAATGGTTCAGGGATGAATTAATTCTAGCAAGAAAATCGACTAAAAGTGTCGAAATTTAGCTTGAATTGATATAAATGACGATGGATTTGTGAATTGTGTTGTGGGTTGGTTTCTGGCCTTCTCGAAAAGGAAGAAACCGTCCATGATCCATTTTTTTTATGGATATGGGCCTAACCAATTGGGCCAAGACCATGAAGTGGGTTGAATACACCATCTAGAGTGTGATAGATAAGTGAAAGATATTGGACCCGATCAACGAAAGTGAAGTAGGTGGATGAAAATCCGTAGAGTTATAATTTTACATAATTAGTTCGGTAATATAAAGAACACAAATCGGATAAATGTTGATCGAATAAAAGTATAACTTGGATAATAGGTGTCAGTTTGAGTAAACATCGAGTGAAAACGATTGTTTAACAAGTGTTTCATAAGCAATAATCAAAACACTAATTGAATCAGCGAGCAAACCCTTCCTTTCTTGATCAACATCTCTTCTTACAAAATAAACATATGTTAGGGGTCGTTTACCAAATGTTTACCCGGGTAAGACACTTACCAAGTCATACCTTGCCGGATAGATACGGTAAGGATCAAGAATTTTATCTGGTAAGAGTGAGACAAAAACCAAGAGTCTTACAAAGTAAGTGAGGGCAACGAGTTTTACCACGGTAAGCGCTTACCGGGAAAATTGATGCATGCGATGCCGTTTTCTTGGACTAAAATCTTACTCGGTAAAATGATAATGTTAATTTTACTGGCAAGCTATTACCCAGTAAGTTTATGTCTCATCCAGAATATCTCTTAACACAATTTTTTTCTATATTTCTTCAATAGATTTTATATCTTATTATTTAAGATAGAGAAATCTCTACGTATATAGACTTATATGAAACTTCTAGTAAGAGATATAAATGTTATTTTATCAGTTTTTTTATATAAAGTTTTTTTTTTAAAGTATATTGAGAGGATATAATTAAAAAATATTTTAATAATATAATTAAGGTTGAAATATCTGAAATAGAGAATTTGTTATCTGTTGCAATATAACTCCTCTTAAAAAATTTAACTTTTGGTTTTCTATTTTACAGCAATTATAAAAATCTGTTAAAAATATTCTAAATAATTAAAATTTCTTCGAATTAACAAACAATCCGTGAACTTCATAAAATAACCATTTGATTTCTGAAAATATATTTTTATTCATGATTTAATCATTTAAATATTTTGAAAATTATAGTTGGCCCCTTCCATTAACACAAAAATTACATAAACATCCTCGGATTTTATAATTCGACATTTTATTGCATTCTTTTGATGTTTTGTAAGATTTAGGGGTTGTTTACCTGGTAAGTGCTTACTTATAGGAGTTAACACTATAATTTATTTTGATGAGTAAGATTTTAATACATCAAAACGTATTGAATGCAACAATTTACCGGGTAAGCGCTTACCTGGGTAAGAGTCGTAATCTTCACTTACCGGATAAGACTCTTCATCTTTCTCATCGCTCTTACCCGGTAAAATTCTTGGCCCTTGTCATATTCATCCGGTAAAAAAATTTATTCGGTAAGTGTTGGTCCCAAAAGGGTCTACAAGAATACTAAACAGGTTGTAGAAGGGGGGGGATGAATACAAACACAATTTTCAAATTTAAAATATATATTGATAAAGAAGATCAATACAGATTTTACAAGATTGTTTGCGGAAAGATAA
>NW_020203329.1:7228-21000 GCF_001531365.2 Cynara cardunculus var. scolymus | reverse complement strand
GGGATCCCCTATTGAAAAAGGTGCGCACACGCCAAGCCCAACCCAAGCTAACCTCGCAGAGGACATTCTTCCGTCCTCTGTCGAATGCACTACCCGGGAAMCWCAWCWYACTCCAACATCCTCTCAAAAGGATGGTGGTTTTAATATAAGAGTCCAATCGCCCATGGACTCGTCACATCCTGAAGAGGCATCTGTTGCCTCTCCACACAAGAGTGACCAACCAGAATATGCTTCAGAGGCATATGTGAGAGTCACAGAGACTGAGGATCTAAAATGCCCAAATTCCATACTCGATCCCTCTGCTATGTTTGGCTCTGAATCTACAAGGCACGATATCGACAGAACACTGGTAGGCTCTCCTCACAGAGAAGTTCGAGGATCTGGTGGCAGTCCCCGAGCAGACTACGAAAAACCAGTCGCTGAGGGCATCTCTCACTCCGAGGCTACTAGGTCACCATGTGTTGGTGATCTAGGTTCCCAGGATGCCTACGTGACAAAGGGGGAGTTACAAACCTTTGCCACAGCGGTATTCCAAAAGATGGACGAGTTGAAAAGCTTGTTTATCTCTCGCTCTATGATAGAAGATCTTGCCCCCATCACAGAGTCTCTGAAGGAGTTGTCATCCACAACCGTAGAACTCAAGACGACTCTTGCAACCCTTCAGAGCTCTATCCTACAAAAAGACGATCTCACCAATGCCTTCAGCGCTCTGTCCCTCAACCCTTCCTCCATCGACAAGCTCAAGTCTGAATTAGCAGAGATGGGCGCCCAATTTGCTGCTGATTTCGTCTATGCAGGCTACACAGACTACTCAACATTCAAGGATGAAATCAAGCAAATGTTCTCTTCTGTAGTCACATACGGCATGGATACCAAGTCATCCAGGGCAAATATCAACCATCTAGCCACTCGCAGAGAGCTAGATGCGATGGTTGAAGCCCTAGGTGATATTGTGCGCAAACACACGGATCAACTCCTCGCAGAGGCCCGAGCCTCCAACTAGGCCATCAGAGACTGCACTTCACAGCTCGTGAAAGAGGGTGACACCCTTAGAAGCGAAATTTATCGAAGCGTCTCAAAGTTGAAGTGGTCGACAGAGATTGATATAAGCCACGCCTCTGTGCTTGCTGAAGAGGTGATTAAGAAAATGAAGAAGGCGGCTACCAAAATCCTGAAAAGATTGCAAAAGGCTCCCTTTGAAACTTGCAAGGCAGAAGCCACCAAAAACCATGACGATCAAGGAGGTGATGACCATGATCGTCATGAGGGGGAGAAGAAGGCAGAGAAGAAAGCTGAAGAGCCCAAGAAAACAACTTCTGCCAAACCACTCAAGATAGTGGACTCTGCAGCAGCCTTATTCTCAAAAGAAAAAGCACCAGAGCCTAGGGAAAAGGCAAGGGCAAAGCTGTAGAGGAGTCGCCACAGAAGGGGTCGTCAAGCTCAGAGACACCAGAGATAAACGAAGAAGAATATGACGACCCAGAGCTCGTTCATGCGTTAAAGGCTTCTTTGGCAGAGGCTCAAGCAAGAAAGGGCAGCGCCCGCATCCCCCCCAGAGCTGGAGAAGGCTCATCCTCCAAGAAGGCAAAGGAGGAAACATCCACGGGTACGTTCGACGTTCTGCAAGGAACTGTCAAACCTATCCTAGCAAAGGGGTCCACCCAGAGGCCAATTCTAGAAGAAGAAAAATCCAGAGTACCAGAATCCGCCACAGTGGGAAGGGTCTATGAGATTTTTGATTCGATGAGCAAAATTCCCACACATAAGGTGCGCACAGAGCCTGTTACCACTGTGGAGGAGATTCTACGGTGGCACTATTCTGCCGTAGACACAGAGCCCCCTTATGACCCAGAGCTTACAGGTATACCCTCTGCAGCTGCAAAGTTTCACTTCTCAAAGCTAACAAAGCCTCGCAAGCAGGTCTTCTCAGAGAACGTGATAACCTCTCTTGAAACAATATCTCCAAGAACGATGCTGAAGAAGACCGTGCTCTACGCTTAATATGTGGTGAAGAGGGACGACGGCAACATATACACGTTCACAGATGCTGACCTCCACAACCTCTGTGTATTTGACTTGATCTTTCTGCACAAAATTCTTAACAAATACATGGAGAGGAGGTCAAGCTATTCTATATCGCTCAGAAGGCTAATCGAAGTTATGCATGCACAAGTTAAATACTACAGCCAGAAGGACTTTGATATGGCGATGAGGTTGGCCAAAACAGACTTGAAGATTTCCCCCCCGAAGAACACGCCAGGTTGGCTACTTAGATGTCATCCCAACACTATTGTCTAAAATCCCATATTTGGGTTTGTGTTCTTGGACAAGGATGACATTCTAAGGTTCTTTGATCCCACAGAGGCAAACAAGTACTCGACATAGTCCCTTGAGTTGGTGTTCAACAGAGTGGCTGCAGAAGTACAAAGAGGGCATCTAAGGGCGGATGAAGTGTCTGGTATTCTGGAAGTGATTAAAGTGCAAGTCTCCTTCAGAGAATTGATTTTCAAGGTCTACAGAACCATCAAGACAGATCTGCAGTTTGCCGTAGACGACTATYCAGACTCTGCTGTGGACTAATCTTCTGTAATAGATAGGCCTGAGCAACAATTTTGTATTTCTTTCAATTTAATGTAATTCTTTTCAGAGGATGAGTTTTATCTCCTCTTGTAATTTCTTTCATTTAGTCATTTCTTGCACTTATTTGTCCTTTTTTACTTTTTCATACTTAGGGGGAGATTGTTAGCTCCAATATTTGCTTAATGTAAAAGTATGAAAAAGATTTCTGCAAGTGTTGACAGAAAGGTTTATTCCACAGAATACAACAAAGGACCAGCAACAGAAGCTGTTTGATTGTACAAGTCAAGATTGACAGAACCTCTGTTGTCTCTCACAAAGGTTCTGGAAAATGGTCCTCTATTATCAAGAGCTTACAAGTCATATGCAGCAGAGCCTCTGGGATGGCTCACAGAGGGTCTGCAGTTCATCTTCTGTGGAGAACCTCTTCTTACTGTTTTACTTAGGTTGATTAGCTGCACGTGCCTCTCACGTGACTAGGTCTGTAATCGACTTTATTTGGACGGCTTGGGTGATTTCACTTGTCTAGGTCATGTCAGAAAGGTCGTTAGGAACTAGTATAAATAGCAGCTAGGCCTTTGTAATTCAGTGTGCTTTCGAATTGTAATCATCTTATTTTCATTCAATTGAAAAACCTTTGAAGCTATTCTCCCGTGTTCATCATTCGCATATATTGTGTGTTCTTGATTCTTACTCTGTTTGTTCTTATATTGTTTCCGCTGCACTTTGATTGTCTTAAAGATCATCCAGAGTATTTATTTGATATCAAAACTTAGTTTACAGTTCCTAATACTTTTATATTATGTTATTTTACATTGTTAACTCAAAGCCAATCAGAGTCTTCAAATTCGCTATCTGAAGTTAGTCTTTCAACTCGAGATCTTGTAACTTAAGATACCTATCCCTGTGGAATACGATACTTGGTTCTTACTATTTTATTACTTGATTGCGATAGTGTTAACACATATATACTTGCATGTGTTACCAGTTAGTGTTGTAGAGATACAATATCTAGCTCCCATCAAGTTTTTGGTGTCGTTGCTGGGGATAAGCGTAAATCTATGGTTGTTTAGATATTGAGTGTTGTTAAACTAATTTTTCTGCCATCTTTGTTGCTTGTCATACGTTTCCATGTGTGTACAAGTAACAAGTTTTTGAATTTATCTTTCTGTGAATATGGATTCAATTTGGAAATCATTTTGGCCGTATGGATATGTTTTCTGTGACTTTTGTGGCATAGATCATTTCTCGTACAGTTCTCCTTCGAACCCTAAGTCTCGTTATTTCATGGGAGATAGTAATTAGGATACCTCACACTTCAATGTTTCTACTCAATCATGGGAGAAGCATCCTAATTTGTTTTTAAATAGTCAAAATCATGGCACATTCACATTACCAATACCTCCCTACCAAGATTGGAGCAACAATTATTCAAATACTTTTGACCAATCTTGGGAGGAACAAGTTGATTTTTCTAGGATTTTTCAATGGGATGATTTTAATAACTCATTTTTACCCCCTACATTCTCAGAATCTCTTGAAACTATGATGAATGACCACTTGCAAAGTTTGCAAACTATGATAAATGATAACATGCAAAGTATGTTAAACATGCAAAACTCACTAAGAGAACTTTTGTATAAATAGGACCTTTAGTTACTCCCTTTTATGCTTTTGTCCTCCCTTTAGGAACATTTGATTTTCCAAGGCTTTTGTCTTTTTGTTGAGAACTTTTGTATAAATAGGACCTTTAGTTACTCTTGAAAATGATCCCAAAAATCAGTTCCAAAACTGATTTCTCTCTCTAGATATTGAAGCAATTTAAGTTTCGTAATTACTTTTGAGTTTGTTCTTTACTTTCCGTATTTATTTTCGTTATTTACTTTCCGCTCTTTACATTAAGTCATTTACTTTCCGTAATTTATATTTATGTTTTTACTTTCCGTTATTTATTTTCCTTGTCATTTACTTTCCATTATGAGTAGCTAATTTCGTTAGCTTGGGTGTGAGACAAAGGGTGAAACGTTAAACCGAAGGAAAGTGAACGTTGTTTCACAATAACAAGGTTCCACTATTTCATTCATATTTTTATAAAAACCAATGACACTTCTTGACGAGTTGATCACTTTGAAAGTGTTAAAGTGCCATGGTCTTAAAGGTAAGCCATTGAATGCACGTCAACTTGAATGATATGAGAGGTAGACTTGAGAAAGTTGCCGACAAGGAGATTTTTCATTTATATCTTTCAAAGAAAATAATTCTCGACAGGTTAGTCGCTTGTTAAAAGTGTAAATGTGCGGTAGATTTATAGATGAACTATCTAGAACACATGCCAACTTGAATGATATGGGAATCGGCTCGAGAGAGTGATTTGTAACAAAGATTTTTGTTTATCCATATATTTTTAAGACACCATTTTGTCACTATCCCTGGTCCGGATACGACATAGAGATATGGGTTGAAAGCTATAATATAGTGTAATGGTGAAGTTCGAGAGGAATACCTTCAAAATAGATGGTGGAACTAGTTATGTCTTACTGCATGCTGTCGCACTATTATAGCATTGTATGCTGGAATTTGTGTTTATATTTCACCACAAGTCTTACATCCATGCTAGCCTTTTATATTATGTTATTTTATCATTGTTAACTCAAAGCTAATCAGAGTATTCAAATTCGCCATCTGAAGTTAGTCTTTCAACTCGAGATCTTGCAACTTAAGATACCTATCCCTGTGGAATACGATACTTGGTTCTTACCATTTTATTAATTGATTGCGATAGTGTTGACACATGTATACTTGCATGTGTTACCACTTAGTGTTGTAGAGATACAATATCTAGCTCCATCAGTAAGAAATATAGCCAGGCTTGTTGCAAAAGGCTACTTCTAGGAAGAAGGCGTAGACTATGACGAGACCTTTGCTCTAGTTGCAAGGCTAGAAGCTATACGCTTATTTCTATCCTTCTCTGCACGTAAAATATTTTGAGTCTATCAAATGGATGTCAAGTCAGCCTTTCTGAATAACGAGCTAAAGGAGGAAGTCTATGTGCAGCAACCTCCAGGGTTTGAGAGTTCCACACACCTAGAGTATGTCTACTACTTAGACAAAGCTCTGTATGGACTCAAGCAAGTTCCAAGAGCCTGGTAGTCTTTTCTTCTATTTAATGGTTTCGAAAAAGGTAAAATCAACACCACTTTGTTCATTAAGAGGCAAAAGGGTTAGATGCTTCTAGTCCAGATATACATGGACGATATTATATTTGGTTCCACGAACTAGAGGCACTGTGATAAGTTCTCTGCATTAATGAAGAGTGAGTTAGAAATGAGCATGATGGGAGAATTAACATTCTTCCTTGGGATCCAAGTAAAACGAAGAGAACATGGTATTTTCATTAACCAAGCCAAGTATGTCTCTGATATCTTGAAGAAGTAGCAACTTCACAACTCTTTGACCATGAGAACACCAATTGCGACAGGCACTAAGCTTGACACATATCCATCTGGAAAACTGGTGGATGTTTGCCACTCGGGAGCTGTCAACTGCTTTATTGATCCCAGATCTCTCAATATAACAAGAAGATTTATGTTTAAGAACCTAATCTATCGTATCAATGAAGAAAGTGAAGAACAACTTTAATGATATTCAAGAAAGTATGAAGCTTTCAAGTAATTTCACTATAATAATGATAACGAGAAGGATTACGTAAATTACAAGACATATGAATGCTATTTATACTAGAAATCTATTCTAAGAGATAACAATCTATTATGAGATATCTATGAGATAAACATAAAGAAGATATTTATCTAGATGGATGAGAGTTATCTCTAACTACCTAGTGTAACAAAATTGATGTTGGCGATGAGTCATCTCCAGCTGTCTTTAGGTAGTATGTCCAATCAGGATTTTTCACATATCTGCTTGCTCAGAGTAGATCTGAGTAAACTATGTTTGACACTTGATGATTCTTCAGTTGCTATAAAACTAGAGGAGTTATGGAAATGCTAAGTTAATCTAACTGATAAACTTCTTCATGAGTTGATGATTATCAGGTTAAGTGCTTCCGGTCTAAATAGCATCTCTGGACCTTGCAATGCATCTCTGGTTTGTCTTCAGCAATTAGAATCTTCTCAGCTCCGTCTTCCATCAGTCTCCAGACTTCCATACTTAGTACATTTTTCATTTCTTTTACAAATAGGAATTATGGGGTCTAACATGCTTGGTAACATGTTAATAAGTTGGACGTCCAAGAAGCAGAACTGCATACCTACTTCTACTGCAGAAGTAGATTATGTAGCCGTAGCCAACTATTGTTCCGAAGTAATATAAATGAAGACTCAACTCAAGAATGACGACATTAAGTTTGACAAAATTCCAATTCTATGTGAATCTGAAAGCACAATAGCCATCACGGACAATCCAGTACAACACTCTAAGACAAATCATATCAATGTTCGATACCATTTCATCATGGACCATGTAGAGAAAGGTACGATCGAAATGTTCTTTGTTAACACAGATTACCAACTTGCAGACATATTCACCAAGGCTCTCAATGAAAAGAGATTTAATTTCTTGGCCAACAAGTTGGGTATGTTCAATCTTCAATAAATAAGTCAGAGCCTTTGTATGTAATATACAAAGCTTCTGTACACACATTGAGCATATATCTGTTTATATTGTTCAAGTCCATGAGACAGAGCCTCTGCACAGAGTCTCATGATTGAGTCTGATGATTTGTTAAGTTTGTCATAAGGAGCCTCTGTATCTTGATCTATAGCTCATACACTTCTTATAATCTTTGATCCAAGCATAGTTCAAGGGGGAGAATCACAGACGGCCTAACTCAAGGGGGAGCCTAGGATCTCCAAAGATACAGAGCCTCTGTATGTACTGTATAGAGCTTCTGCCTCACCAAATTTTCATTTGAAGGCATGAACGCTGCATAGTCCAACCATGAGCCTCTGTATTTACTCCAAAGGTATGTAATCTATCTTTCAAACCATACTCTGGTCTCATCTTTCTTTATTTTCTTGAAAATACCTATGTCTCGTGTATAGAACCTCTATATGTACTATACAGAGCCTCTGTCTCAAGAAACTTGGATTCACGACTCTTGCATTCTTGAGAGCTCAAGCTTCGGATACAGAGTCTCTGTATGTACTATACAGAGCTTATGTTACTAGTACCTTGGTTTCTCAATCCATTTATATATTTGAAATCCCAAGTTTAGCACACAGAGCTTCTGTATGTAGTATACATAGCATTTGTCCCAAGAAACATAGCATCCTTGTATATCAAAATGCTTGTTTTCTTGAAATATCAAGTGTCTATGTAATAAGAGCTTCTGAATGTACTATGCAGAGCTTTTATCTCGAGGGATTAGGTGTTTCATCTTCTTTGACCCAGAGTATATTTTTTTCATTTTCTTTCTCTAAGTATTGTATTCAACACAGAGATATTTTCACTCTTTTCAAACACTCTGGTTGAAACATACTTGTCATTTTTTTTCAAACAAAAGGCGTATTTAAAATACAATATTCTATTAAGAGGTCATTTGTGTACCTGACAAGCCACATGGAGGTGGTCACAACCTATATCCCTAATTTTTCAAAATAATGGAGGTGGGACGCGTTACCTGTCAAGCCACGTGGCTTCACCCCACAGGCTCTGCTAGAAGACCCATCAATTTTGACGCTTGGGGAAGATAATCACTCGATTACCCTAAATAAATCCCTTATTTAAAGGAGTGATTATCCCCAATTCAAATTTTCTTTACGCCTTCAAATAACCAAATTTCTCTTAAAGATTCATCTCAAAGAACTTCATCACTTCATTGAAGAACCCTAAACTCCAATACCTGCCAATCGTCATTGTTTCTTCAATGATTTCAAGATTCCAAGTAAGTCTTCGCAAACCACCAGTTCTAAAAACCCTAAAAGACAAACAAATCAAAATCCTATCAAGAACATCATTGTTAATCTCAGAAAACCCTACAAGTTCTCCCCAAACCCTAAAACAGCCATCTTCAACCCCTTCTCCAAGAAACCTGCAACAATGTATTCCTCAGAGTCAAACAACTCTCAAACCCACACCACCACTCTCAAATCCATTGATGGGACAAACCAAAATGTTGTATTCCTTCCTTTGAAACCAAACAATCACTCTCTGTACCTCATCTTGAATAACTTTGATTCCAAGTATCATCCTATTGTGGATATTCTCCACCACCACTTTCTCAACACTACCCTCACCAACGCCGATGACGTCGTTCTAGAGCGCTTCATTCCAAAATTCTGAAAATCCTGTGACATAACGAATTCTCAACAAGGGATAGTCAATGAATTCTATCTTTCTGCAAGTAAATATGTTAGCGTACGTATCTCCAGGTCGCTATTTTCCTGTGTTTTTCAACTACCAACCAAGACTGATCTTGGTTTGAATGAGTATGCACTACTCCTAACTGGGGACGAGTTGGTCTCATTCTTGAAGATGATGGGCTACAACTAGCAAACACGGTACCCGTCCCAATACCGTCGACAGTTCTTTCCCCTAATGTGGAACATCTTGTTCACATTGTTGAACCGCTCGCTCACTGGCAAGATTTGGAGCCTTGATATGTGCTCAACTAATATACTCCAGATCATCTACGGGATCTTCTTCGATCTCCCACTCGACTAATCCCTCATCCTGTATACGGAGTTCAAGGCGGCTGTGGCAAAGATCCTTGATGTCTCCAAGGGAAAGGACCTTCCAGCTCTGCTCTTTCCTCGCTTTCTAGGCCTTCTTCTAAGGCCTAGTCTTGAAGAGCACAACATTGATGTCTCTAATTTTCTTGTGTACAAGGTCAATGTGCTGTCTACATATAAGCCAACTGTGCACAAGGATGTCTACCTAGCAGAGCAGCCAATCCCAACAAAATTGGTCACATACATGAAGACGAGGAAGGTGCGAAGAGCTTACAGATGTGTATGTGATGCACTAGAACCAGTGCCTCGAACCTCGACATGCATAGGCACAAACCAAGAGGGAAAGGAAGCAGAACAACCTATTGGTGAGAGGGAGAGGCATGTAGGAAAAGCCCACAAAAGAAATAAGAGGGAACAAGAACAAAGGGAGAGGGAGAGAGAGTTGAAGAGTTAGAGGCAGGAAGAAATGAAGAGGGAAGAAGAGTCAGCCAAAAAAGCCAAGGATACTCAAATATAGAGGAAGAAGGAGGAAAGGGAAAGAGACAAAGGGAAGAAAGGAAGAAGAAAGAACAAGAAGAGAGAAAAAAGATGGAGCAGGAAGAGAGGAAGAAAAGAGAGAAGTATCTGTGTCACTAAACATAATGCTCATCAAGTTCTGATGCAGAGAGCTCAGAGGGAGAGAGGGATGAGAGTGAGGAGGCGAACTCATCTTCAGAGAGCTCTGAGGGAGATGATGGAGATGAGGGAGGCGCCACCCTGGCTCAAGTAGAGCAAGAGCAGGCTAGGGTAGAGAGTAGGTAGACCTATATCTCCAGCCCAACTCCCAGTGCAACCACACAACCTGATCCAGTTGGTCGAGCACCATGAATCATTGAAACAGAGGTGCACACCTCGAACCCTCACCAACCAACCCAGCCAGAGGTCACGTATTCCTTTAGCAACATTTCGGACAATTGGGAGGATATCCTTAATATGGGGCTATTACAAGGGTGGAAATTGTGGTCTACGGTTCAAAAACTAGGTATCTTGGCTACGGTATATCACATATGGATGGAAAGGAATAGAAAGTACTTTGACAATAATAACCGCACTGGTGCTCAAGTTGTGGCTGATATTAAAACACAGATTTTTCAAAGAATGGCGTGGAAGACAAGAAAGAAGCTTATGAGAATAAATGACACGTGATCTTGAGGAGGGTGTTGGGTTTCGGTTCTGGAAATCTTTGGTGTTTAGCTCTTTCCTTTATTCGGCTTGTTTTAGTCTTCTTTTATGGTGCATTTCTCTTTGTTTATTTTGGCTGAACCATTTGCTAATCATATCAGATTCAGTAAATCATTATCTGATATTGATGTTTATGAAATCTATGATACTCTGAAGCAGAATGAGGAAGACGTTTTGGAGATCCGAAATTCAAAGAAGAAGAAAGAGAAGGAAGTTGCTGATCCTTTGGCTTTCGTATCTGAGAAGAAAGAGAAGAGAGTAAAAAGCAAATCTGGAAAGCAAGTGAAGGTAGTTAGGCAGTCAAGTGAATCTGAAGTAGAAGATAGTAACAGCTCAGATTCAGACTTTGAAATGTCAGAAATTAGACATGCCATGGTAATGCTGACTAAAGCATTCCAGAAGAAATTCCTAAAACGGCCACACTTGAACAACCAAAGATTCACGTCGGGTTCAAAATATGAATACAAAGACAAATTTGGCGAGAAGAAGAAATATGAAGAAAAGAGGTTCGAGAAGAAGTACGAGAAAAAGCCGGAAGAGAAGAAGTTTAGCAAAGGCGTAGCTGATGAGAATTCGGCTTTTAAGACCACATATGCGGTGCATGCGAGATGAGCAAACTGAAGAAAGCTTCACACAAGATGAAGACAGAGTTCAATACCGAACTTCCTCTACATCTACATCATATGAATCTTTCCAGTCCTATGAGAGTTCAAAGCATCAACGGTAAAAAGTATGTATTGGTCATAGTCGATGACTATTCCAGATATACCTGGGTTCATTTTCTGCGATCAAAAGATGAAGCTGCCGAGACGATTATTACATTCTTGAAGACAATTCAGAATAATCTGCAACTTTAAGTTCAGAAAATCAGAATTGACAATGGAACTGAATTCAAGAACAACACASTCGGTTCATTCCTCGAATCCATCGGTATTTCACATACATTTTCGGCAGCCCGGACACCGCAACAAAATGGTGTCGTTGAGCGAAAGAATAGAAAGTTGGTGGAAGCGGCGCGGACATTGCTTACATGTTCGAGTTTTCCATTATTCTTATGGGCTGAAGCAGTAGCGACTGCTTGTTTTACCCAGAACCGCTCTCTTGTAAACAAAAGGTTTGGTAAAACTTCGCATGAAATTATAAATAAGAGAATACCTAATATCAAATTCTTCCGAGTTTGTGGTTGAAGGTGCTTCATTCTAAATGACAAAGAGGACAGAGGGAAGTTCGCTGCTCAAGCTGATGAAGCAGTCTTTGTTGGCTACTCAAAGACATCTGCCGCGTATAGGGTCTACAATAAACAGACCAAAATCATCAATGAAAGTATGAACATATCTTTTGATGAGGTCATTGATGTGGCTTTTGAACAATTCAGTTCAGGACCCGGGCTAATAATTAACACTACGCGGAAAGTTGATCAACCTGAGTCGTCTAATACTGAAAAAGCTGATTTAGATTCCTTATTTGAGAACTTTTATGAAGAATAATTTGAAAATAAATCTAATCAGTCTAATATTCTGTCCAGGGATAACACAAGTGAACAACAATTATATGGTCCATCTCCCGATGTGCCAGTAACTGAAACAGAAGAGGAAACGGAAGTAGTGGATGAAGAATTAGAAATGGAAAATCCGAACAGTCATGTTCTGCGTGAAGAGGGTGAAAATTCTGAAGTGCAAGAGGTATTGGTCGAACAAGACGAAAATGTCCTACCTCAATCTGATATTCAACCTATCTCAATTTCAAATGTTGAACCTTCACCTGAACCTGTTCCAATAAACTCCTCTAACCCAAGTACTTACACTGATCAAAACTCAGATCAAAGCTCCTACATTCCCCTACCTCATACCAAGAAGTGGACCCGAAAGCACCCAATACATCAAGTAATTGGTGATCCATCAGCACCCATTCGTACACGGTCTGCGACGGCAAATGAGTGTCTTTATTCCACGTTCTTGAGTACTATTGAGCCGACTAAGGTTTCCGAAGCCTTAGCTGATCCGGATTGGATACTAGCCATGCAAGAAGAGCTGAACCAATTCGAAGCACTCAAAGTCTGGAGATTGGTTCCACGTCCCAATAACAAGACAATTATCGGTACCAAATGGGTATTCAAAAATAAAAAGGACGAAGATGGCATTGTGGTCAGATATAAGGCCCGGCTCATTGCTAAAGGATATAATCAACAAGAAGGTGTTGACTATGACGAAACATTTTCCCCGGTTGCAAGGATTGAAGCAATACGGATGTTTTTGGCATACGCGGCACACAAGAGCTTCACAGTGTACCAGATGGATGTCAAAACAGCATTTCGGTATGGTCTTCTCAAGGAGGAAGTCTACGTTTCACAACCGGAAGGTTTTGTTGATCAGTCAAAGCCGAATCATGTCTACATTCTTGACCGAGCTCTTTACGGCCTTAAACAAGCTCCGAGAGCCTGGTATGACATCTTATCAGAGTTTCTAGTAAAGTCAGGCTTCTCGAAAGGTAATATTGACACAACCCTTTTCATTAAAAAGAAGAAGTCTTATATTATTTTGATACAAATTTATGTAGATGACATAATATTTGGATCTACAAACCCCAAATACTGCAAAAACTTTTCTGCCCTAATGGTTTCTCGTTTTAAAATGAGTATGATGGGTGAGATGAACTTCTTTTTAGGTCTTCAAGTAAAACAATTATCTTCAGGTATCTTTATTTGTCAAACAAAATATATTTTAGACATCCTGAAGAAATTTAATATGGAAAACTGTTCATCTAACAAAACACCTATGGCTCATGGATCGAAAATACATGTTGATCCGTCTGGAAAAGCTGTAGATCAGAAAACTTATCGAGGCATGATAGGCTCTTTAATGTATTTAACGTCTTGTAGACCTAATATTATGTTCTCAACACATCTTTGTGCCAAATATCAGTCTAATCCAAAGAAGTCCCAGTCGTTAAGCGCATTTTTCGATATCTTAAAGGGACTGCTAATCTTGGACTCTGGTATCCCAAGGGTATTAGTTTTGAACTGATAGCTTATTCAGATGCAGACTATGCAGGCTGTATGTTGGACAGGAAAAGTACATCAGGACATCTACAGTTTTTGGGAGACAAGCTAGTCAGTTGGGCATCAAAGAAACAGAATTGCGTTTCCATTTCCACCGCCAAAGCAGAATATGTAGCTGCTGCAAGTTGCTGTTCTCAAGTGCTATGGATGCAGACACAGCTCAGAGACTACGGATTTTATTTTAATAAAATTCCAATTTAGTGTGATTCCAAAAGTGTTATTGC
>NW_020203329.1:0-7169 GCF_001531365.2 Cynara cardunculus var. scolymus | reverse complement strand
CATAATTTCAATTAGCTGACTTATTTACAAAAGCTTTAGATGAAAAACGCTTTAGCTTTCTTGTATCTAAGTTAGGTATGTTGAATTTGAAAATTTGAATTTTTATTAAAAACAGTTCAATTTATTGAATTGTATTTAATTCAAATTCATTTGGTCAAAATCTGTATTTTTAAATACAAATCAGTGTTTCAATTTTTTATCTGATTTTAAATTTCTTGATCGTGGGGATCTATATTTGAGGGGGTGTGGAATTTTATCTATGTTTTGAATATCTGATCATATTTTGAGGGGGAGTGAATTATATATGTATTGAACTAACAGTTTATATTTTTCTTACAGGTATTTTTAACATTATTTGATTTTTGAAAGATATAGAGTTTAGAAATATAAGTGTTTAGCCGATTTAGTCTAATCCGGACAACACTTGTCCGATTTAGACTAATCCAGACAAAAGGTTATATGATAAACTCTTATCTGGATAAGGTTAGATATGTTATACAAGAGCTTGAGCGGATTAGTAAATCGCTTGTTTTGCCTTGACCGGATTCTTAAATCACTTGTTTCTATTATTCTTTCAAGTCCTTAAATCGTTCATTTCATGAGCGATTTAACCTTTCTTTTGAGCGATTAAGTGTTCTTTGTTGAGCAATTTATTATTTAATCGATTGAACCTTGAGCGATTTATTCTTAAACCGGACAAGTCTTGACCGCTGTTCTTCTAAATCGCCTATGCCTTGAGCGATTTATTGTCCGGATAAACACTTAGTTGATTTTCATTCCATAAATCGGACACCTCTTGACCGATTTATTCTAATCCGGATAACCCTTGAGCGGTTTAGAATTTGAACGTGTTTTGACTTTGACTATAAATATTTGATCCATTTTTTACTTTCCATTTTTTTTTTACTTTCACTCTTATTGTTCATCGTCTCCGGTCAATTGTTCCCTGGTTAATAGCTCAAGATCTTCGTACCTTCATCTGTTTCTTCCCATTCTTTATAAGGTTTACATTGTTCGATCTTTATGAAAAATATTCCTTGTTGTTATTGATTCGATTGGACAAATATGGCTTATCACTGTTTGGACTCTATACCTATTAATGTGGAATCTAAAACTTTGAAATATGATTTGACAATCAGACTTATTCAGTACTTTGAATTGTATGAATAATATGGGTTCTAATATTTTAGAATTTTTACAGGTTAATGGCGGACATACGACATCAATCTGACGAGAAATCTCACGTTCCTTCGGTCAGATCCGATAATATCCCAAACCCCCCGCCTAATCAACCCATACCCTCTGAAACCTTGTTTCCCCAAATAAAATACCTAGACATAAAGCCTAACAACCATTCCTTCTCTTTTGATATGCCAGCTGCATATCCAATCATCCCTGAAGTACTGAAAGGACACCCTATAGCCTACTCCTTATCAGCCAATACACCTGTTCCAATGGTGTGTCTACAACAATTTTGGAGTACGCTTACACTGGCAAAAGACGGAGACACCATGTACTTTGAAGGAGCAGTTGATGAATATGTCAGCCGTCTGACATTAAAACGACTAAGAAGGATTCTCCATCTCCCCGGACCAGGATCTACTGGATATGAAGACTTTGTATCAGATGACCAACTGTGCCTAGATATCAAAATGTTAGGATACTCGTCAGAGTTGACTAACCCGTCACAGTTCAAAAAATGGTTTCTGCCATCTATCTGGCATCTACTGTTCTCAATTCTGAACAGATTTCTGACGTCAAAGACTACGGGGATAGATACATGCAGTAGTTCGTTTCTCAAATTCTTTCACGGGATAGTCTTCTCGCGACACTATGACTATGCTCTAGTCATTTGGAATGAATTGGTAGAGCTTGTCAATGCAAAAAGATTCCTGTCAAAAGCTAGAAAATTTGTGCCTTTCCAGAGATTTCTACAACTCTTTATTAAGGCAATGACGAATGCAAATGAAGACATCCCGGCTAGATCCAATGTTGAAATGGGGCCGACATTCGTCATGTCTAGAAGTCGGCAGCATACTGAAGTTGAAGACTTGGACTCCATAATGGAAATACCACCAGAGCTCATTGCCTTGGCTGATCAGATTGCTCAGTGTGTGATAGATTATAGGAGAGTGATAGATCCTATAGTTCAACCAGAATCGGTTGAACTTTCCCTGGGATCACCCCATGCCTCAGTTGTGAGAGAGGTGTTAGAGATAGATGAGAGAGTTCAGGAACGGGGGTTACCTGAACAGGGTAGTGTGCTGAGGGAAAATGAATAGAGAGGGGTGAACAGGAGGGGGGAGCGTCTGATCGGCAAAGTACTTCATCTGATAGTACTTCCACAACTTCTTCAAGTTCGGAAGATACTGAAACTGACAACGAGGCAGCTCTTGGTGATCCTGATGATGATGATGATGATGATGATGATGATGATGATGATGATAATAATAATGATGGAGCTGATGACCATGCTCAAACTATTCCTTCACAGAATATTCCAGTCGGAGCATTGGTTGATGATATAAACGACATCTTTCCAGAATTTCCTGCTTAACAGACTTGTCCAAGTCTACATTCCTTATCATTTGATGTTGAAGGATATGGAGTTAGACTTGATGAATATGATGAAATTCTACAAGATGTGTCAATCGGAGGAGAAGATGACGAGAAAGAGTTGAAAATGAAGAGAGGATGTGTGAAAGGGACGAAGAAGAAAATGGAGAGGGTGTGAGTGGAGCACAAAATGAATATCAAGCTCCTTACCTAGCCGAAACACATAGCCGAGCACCCACATCTACTACTGACATTCATTCGTTGAATGTTGGTATTGAACAAGACATCGCTAGCCCAACTATGCAAATGCACACCCAACCTATATACTCAATTGTTTCTCAACAACCAGTTGTTTCACTTCTTCACGGGGATTTAGCACAAACACTAACTACTTCTCATTCGGATAATGTAGTTATTGAAACAAGTAGGCCGCTGTCCCAGCCTACAACATCGATTTTGTGCACCTCGAGTCTAGCACCGATAGATATAGGTACACATGAGTCTAGAGCATCTGTTGCTCCAAGTGCATTTCTTAGTGAACTTGCCGGAACAACCAGAGTGGTGTCGTTTGACATTCCACAAGGACAGGTCGAAAGTCCTACCAGTGCTACTATTATGCCAACACTGAACGTAGGCACAACAGTTTATTCAACTGTTGTTTCACCTAGTAATCTAAGTGATCCAGGTGTTAGCTTACCAGACTTTGTGTCACGGGAATATTTGGATGGCGCCCTAAAGGCTGTTCAAGAAAATATGGATGCACAGATCGCAAGTCAGAAAATACTTCTGAAGGGAAGAGAACAAGTTGTGGAAGAGCAACTATCTGCACCATCACCATCGCTTGTACCTGAGCCTCTGAGGGTACAAGAGCAAACGGTGGATGAACTCAAATCGCTGTTGTACGCTAAATTGATGGCATCACAGAATCCTGACGCTGAAGATGCAGACTTGGTTGGGCTCTTAAGACAACAACTGGATGATAACCCTTTCATTTAGCCTCAGAGTTTTTGTCCTTTCAAGATGTGGTTACTTCTAGCTTCTTAAAAGTTAGCAAGTTAATCACATCCAAAACCCAAGATCTTAAAAGCTCAATGGATGCCCTTGTTGAACGGGTGTCTACTCTAGAAAAGATGTGCAGATCTCAGGCCACTTCTCATAAAAGAAGGCATGATGATCCAGATGATCCAGATCATCATGAGGCGGAGAGGAAGAGACAGAGAGTGGCTGAGAAGTCTGAACAAGCTGCAAGGGTTGAAAGTGAGCCAGCTGCTCAAGATGTGATTGCTGAAGCTTTTGCCCCGGAGTCTGCACGGGAAAGAATAATTGAGGCTATTATTATAGAAGATGAAGAAGAAATGGAGACAAGTCCTATGATCGAGCTAATGGTTGAAAAGCCGGCGGACTTCACAGTAGGGACAAGGTTGTTGTTGGACTTGTCTGCCAATGTTGGTTTCAATGATGTGTTTTCTACTGTGTTGGGTGGAGAGCAAGATTTTAGAGAGGATATCGAGAACATTGATGAGTCAACTGGACTCTACTTTGACTTGGAAGCAGATATCAATGAGGAAGATCCAGTTTTCCCAGTTCAGGGTGACCGTCAGACAATGCCAGAATCCTCCACTGCAGCTGTAGCCGGTACATCTGATATTCCTACTCCTAGAGAGCATGTTGATTCTACAGAGATATTCACGAGGAATTATGTACCATTTGAAATCAGAGCCAATGTTCCAGGGTATGATAGGGCAAGGATCCAAGAGCCGTATCTTGAAGATATCTACTTTGGAATCTTCCTCCGACACCGTAAGGCTCTGAGTGGTGATAAAATCCTTGGTATCCATCGGGAAACCAAATATTATCGCTTGGAGTACAAGCATTTTCTGAAAGCCAAGCGTCTGCCTGTTAGTGAAGTTCGTACCAAACATCGGGTTGTCTCAATCAAACAGATCGATGCTCAAAAACTTCTAAGAGTTTGGTATCCAGTCTTTACTATAACTAGACAAGATGGGCAAATCTAGAGGTTCAGTGAAGCTGATTTCCTGAATTTATATTTGGAAGACTTGGAATATATGTACTGCGAGATCAAAAATATGACCAACAGGAAAGATGGAGCTCTAGTTGCTCTCGATGCAATTAAAAGATATATGCAGTGTCATGTAAAGTTGGCTATGGTTATAGATGTTCAGATGGGTCTTAAAGATAGTCAAATAAACATCAATCTGAAGAGACCTGACCAAGACTTAGAAGATATTGATGCTTATCCAGTTTACATGATCCTTGAAAAACCAGAGTTCAGAGTCATATACTTTGCTGAGCATCAAGTGAAGAAGTTTATGAGATTTGGTGAACTAAACAAGTATTCAGATGGTACGATAAGACTGGTAAGACGGGCACTTGACTTGAAGAGGGTGAACAATGACAGGGCTGCAGAGTCTGAGAGAATGAGCTCTAAAGAAAGATATTTGTTGATCAATGCCATAAATTTGCTCGAGGAGAAGATTCAATACCGGAACACTCTTAGGAGGTTGGAGAAACTCCTTGGACTTAAAAAGACAAGATTTACAAGAGTCCGAACTTGAATCCAAAGGGGGGAGAATGTTGGGTTCAAGTATGTGCGTTATTGTTGTATTCAAGTTCTCCATATTTTACATGTTTTGTAATAGAATAGCTTTATTCCTTCCTTAGTATAAATAGTAGTTTTCTTTGTAATTGTCATTAGCAATCTCATTAATCATTTTGTAATCAGAATTAGAGTTGTAATTCTCTTTCTCAATCAATCAAGATACATTTGGTGATCTACTCTCTCTATTCTCTAATTCATCTTATTCTTGAAGATAATTATCATGTTTGTATGAGAATTTGGACATCACAAGGGTGGACAAAGAGGAGGTAGTGGTGAATGTGAATGAGACATAGGAGGTGCCACAAAAAGCAACAAGGGCTCCTCCAATGGCTATACCACTCCTTCCTAGAGTGACAGTTGTCATGCCACCCTGTTGATCCTCTCTCTTAGTGATTTGATGATAATCCCTTTTCCTTTTCACGTTGTAATTGTGTTTCTGTATTTTCAGTTCCAGCGATCATCACTGAGTATGTTGAGTGATCGCTAAATAACTTGCATTGTAAATTCATCAGAGACAGCAATACTTCAAGAAGACAACACTCACACCAAAGAACCTTCAGCAAACGTCGAAGACTGAAACTGAAGATTAGAGACTGGCGAGTACGTGATCTGAAGCGGTATTCAGTGATTACAAGCCTGTCTACATATGTGTGAAGACTGCTCTAGCTTCAGCGAATGATGATGAGACCTCCAGGTCATTCCAGCATTCAGCGATCAAAGGAAGCTTGCTTAGCACGATTGTTGTTGTCTTGTCCTTATGCATACAAAGGACAAACCCATACCCTTGCAAAAGTTAGTACGGTACGGAGCCGATTAGTCGACTCTTTGTCCACCAACTTTACGCAAGGATGTCTGCTCATAAATAGTGTTTTTGTACTATTCACTGTAGCAAAGGACAAGCCTTCCTCTTAAGGCTTCACACGCACTCTAAACCTACCATATTGCATTAAATGAACATTTAATGCACTGGGTATAAATAAAAGTGTTTCTTCTCTATGCAGAGAGCGCGTATCCCTCTCTAACCCTATTCTTACTTCAAGCAACTTCTAGCTTAAGTAAAGGATCTTCCTTTTAGCAATCTCATTCCTTGTATTTGCTAAAGATCTATGTGTAACCAAAGATTATTTAGATAGGTTTTCTTTACCTTATCTTTCCGCAAACAGTCTTGTAAAATCTGTATTGATCTTCTCTATCAAAATATATTTTAAATTTGAAAATATTGTGTTTGTATTCATCCCCCCCCCCCCTTCTACAAACTGTTTCTATTCTTGTAGACCCTTACGGGACCAGTAAGTGGTATCAGAGTAGTGTTTTCTTTCTTTTCTTGTGTTTGGCTAATTTTCTGTATCAATTTATCTCTTCTTAGATAACTTACTGCTTATAAATGGCTTTACAAATCACAAACACACACACACAAGATAATGGCTCTCTTGCCAAACCACCCTGGTTTGTCCGTGACAACTTTAGTCTCTGGAAGAACCGGATGTCCCTCTTTCTGGAAGGTGTGGATCCTGAAATTCCACATTACATATAAAATGGACCATATATTCCATTTGCTATTGTTCCGGCTGTTCCAGCAACAGCTACGACTGCCGCAATTCCTAAACGGCATATTCCAAAGCTTCCACATCAGTGGAGCGATGAGAACAAGAAGAAAATAGTTATAGGCACGTGTGCTCGGTCTATAATAGCTATGTCTCTTCCTGATGAGATATATCACTCAGTGATGAAACTCAAAACTTCTAAATCCGTATGGGATACTCTTTATGTCCAATACGAAGGAATCACTTAGGTTCAGGAGACTAGAAAGATCAATCTATTAAGACAGTATGAAAGCTTTCTCTGTGGAAAGTCCGAGACACTGTCTGAAGTACATCAAAGATTTAATTGCCTTCTTATTGATCTTAGGGCTGTCGACAGGGAATATTCTAATTCTGAAACCTTGACTAACTTTCTAGAATGCCTTCCTGAGTCTTGGGATACTTTTTCTATA
>NW_020203328.1:9782-20929 GCF_001531365.2 Cynara cardunculus var. scolymus | reverse complement strand
AATAAGAATCTGTTTGAAGTCCTTATAGGCTTATTTGCATATAGCTATTTCTTAATTGTTTGATAAATAGTTTAGTCCACTACAACAAAATCTGATTTATTGAACCCAAACAATTTTTAGGTCGTCGAATAGATCATTTTATTGGACCAAACAACAAAAACGTCTCATTTAAAGATGTTGTAATAGGTTTATAGGATGTTTTTGGACGTTTTAAGAAGTTTTTAGAACATTTGTAATACAAAATATTGTATGAATTTTTTTATATATAGGACACTTTTGAAAAATGTCTTATTATCACATCTTTTTATATAATACTTGTTTTTATAAGACATTTTTTTTAGATATTGTCTCATAAAATAGTTAATATGATGTTTTTTATAAAAAAAATGTCCAAAACGTTTGTTAGAATGCGCTAAAGCATCTTATAAACTTATTACAAAACTTTTAGATATGACATATTTTTGTTGGTCGTATAAATTAAGTTTTAGAAAGAAGTCTATTAAAACGGTCAGAAAATTTTGACGTCCTATAAACTCAATTTTGTTGTAGTACATAGTTGCATTACATTAGTTAAAATAGGTCATTGATATGTTCGAATTACTGCCATTATCCTGCCGAATTGTCTATAAGTAACTTAACACAGTTCTGTTTTGGTAAACCGTAGCCGACGTTTTCACAATTTAGAGAGGAGAAATGCGCCAGGTCAGATCCAAGTACCATTCTTCCCGACGACCCAGAGTTGTGGGAGAGTAATGTCGGAGGCCGGCACAAGGGCCACATTTACAGATTCAGACCAGTCAGGATCCCTAGTGTGATAATCGAGTCATGGTTATTACCTAAGATATTTATTACGTGAATTAATTGCTTATATGAATACATGCTTACATGGATTAAAAATGTGAAGTATGTGTTAGTATGCATGAAATTGGTATGTATAATGAAGTATGTATGTAAATAGACATACATGAGTGTACATGCATGATGTGTGTGTGTGTGTGCATGCAAGTGGAGAGGAAGTGAGAGGCTATTGTAGCCGACTTTCCTAAAAAGGAAAGTATAAAATGAGGGCTTAGCCTCCATTCTCTTCTTCTTGCCACTTTTGAAAACTGGTTGAGCGATTTAAAAAGAGAAAAAGGTTGATCAAATTGCTTTTGATTGGAATCAAGTGGATTCAAGTGGTGCCCAATCTTAGTTCTAAAAGATTTTAAAAGGTGAGTGGTTAAATGCTTTCAAATTACTTTAAATTGTATGTTTAATTGAAGCTTTGAAATGTTTATTTGACAAATGATAATTTCGACTGGATTATGTTAAATCGGATGGATATTAAGCGATTTCAAAATAACCGGACAAAGGGTGAGCAGTTTAAAGTTTAATCGGCCAAGGCATGAGCGGTTTAGAGTTAAACCGCCTAAGCACTAATCGATATGGTCTTAAACAGGACAAAAAGGGTTGGGCGGTTTACTCATAAATCGGACACTTGTTGGCTGGTTTAATATAAATCGCACAAAGTGTGTGCGATGTAGGAAGTTGGTGAGATTTTAACTATATAAATCGCTTCATTACATTGATCGGAGAAGTATGAATACGATTAAAGGTAACCGGTTTATTTAAAACGGACGATTATGCAATGTGTTGTCCGGATTAGGTGTTGGAAATTTATTCTAAGTGTTAAATCGAACAAGTTATGTGAAGTGTTGTCCGGATTTGTTATCCGGACAAGGTTGACCGGATTATGGGTCGACTTGTCAAGTGATGATTCTTTTAATCAATAAAAAGGAATTTTGACAGAATGAATTTGAACTGATAATAATTCCATTGACTGCGATCTATTCTATATGGAATTGTTTTATGAAATATTTTGATGGGGAAATAAGGGTGGCATATCAAGGATAGGTGTACCATGGGATAAGAGTGGCATATCAAGGAGATGTGTACCATGGGATAAGGGTGGCATATCAAGGAGAGGTGTACATTTGGATATAAGGGTGGCATTTGTATGTGTGTGTTACGTAATATAACTCTTACTATTATATCCCTTAAGATTACTGTGGTCCGAAATCTTTATTTTTTTGTGATTTAAAGGTTTAGGATCAAGGTTCTTTTTGGAAATCATAGTCTGGATGTTATTGAGGAGGAGATAACAGGTTTGGCCTGAAACTTTGAATAAACCTTATTTTACTTAAAAGGTTTAAAAGTAGGATTACGATATTTTGGATTGTGTAAACCTGTTTAGATTTAATGTATTGTTTGTAAACAGAGAATTAGGCTTGATAAAGGGAAAGGTATTGGGATTATGTTTTTACTCGTTTATATATTTGTTATATATATGAAAAGTTATTTTTACGTAAAAGTTTTGGTATTTTCACCCTACAATAACATAAATAGGGTAACTTACTAGACCTTGCGGTCTAACCCTCGTTTTGTGATTTTAAATATGTATTGCAGGAAGTGCAGCCGGTAAGGAAAAAGGGAAAATGTGATAAATTCCCTATGTGTTTATCTACATGAAGAATGACTGATGATATGTATAGTTTTGGATAGATGAAAGTTGATTAGTAAGAGAATTATGTTTTGAATTTTTGGACCAAGTACTCAGTACTGATAGATTCTTGTACTAAGGAACCTATGTGGTATCGAACATGTATTCCTTGTATATGAAGTATATGTTACATGAAATCTATGGAATGGGGTGTTACAGAAAGTGGTATCAGAGCCTGAGTTTAAGGGATTTAGGTATTTAACAGCATGATACCTAGACTTAAACTGTTTTATTGCATATTAAGGGTCCCGGACATAGTTAGTACCAATGGAAATAAATATGATTAGTTGAAAGAATAGTGTGTAAGGTAAACTGTAATTACATCTGGCCAATGTAATTATGAATTTACAGGTACATAACTAAATTTGAATACTTCATTATATTTGGGAATGTGAATACGTGATTATTAACACTAAAATCTGCAGATGTCTAGCCGAACCTGGAGATCTGAAAGAACGGCTAACAGAAGATGTTTCAATTGCAATTCTCCGGATCATATTCGACCAAACTGTCCATTGTTAAGAACTCCACAGCTGACAATGGGGAGTAATGTGTCGGGTACTCGGGGAAGACAACTATAAATAGAGGAGGGCAGGGAGGGGCACGAGGACAGTCCTTCCAGATGACAAAGAATGAGGCAGAGGCATCGCCAGATGTAGTAACAGGTACCTTCCTTCTGAATTATATACATGCTAAGGTGTTATTTGACTCTGGTGCAAACTTTTCGTTTGTATCACCATTGTTTGCTGAAACAGCATGTTTGAATTATGTGTTACTGGATGACGAATTAGTAGTTGATACTGTTAATAGTCGGGAAACTGTTACTAGAATATTCAATAACTGTATTATTGTTATTGAGGGTTGTGAGCTACCGATTCGATTATTTCCTATGCCGATGAAAGAATTTGATGTGGTRGTGGGTATGGACTGGTTGGCAAAGTATCAGGCTAGTATTTTTTTTTTTGTAATAAGAAAATGATCAGAATTACTTTGCAAGAAAGGGGAGTAGTTGTTATCTATGGTGATATTCATAATCACTATACTAGTATTTTAACTGTGATAAAAGCTCAGAAAAGTATCTGAAAGAAGTGCCAGGGATGTTTGGCTAATGTGATTGATGTAAAGAAAGAGAAAGGAAAAGAGGAATCAATCCCGATTGTTAATGAATATCCGGAAGTCTTTCCAGAGGACTTATCTGGATTACCGTCGGACCGATTTATTGAGTTCCGAATTGATCTCATACCAGGGGCTGCACCAGTAGCAAAGGCACCGTACCGGTTAGCTCATCAAAATTGAAGGAAGTGGTTGCACAGTTGAAAGATCTGACTGATAAAGGATTCATTAGACCCAACACTTCACCTTGGGGTACTCCGGTCTTATTTGTTAAAAAGAAAGATGGGTCTATGCGAATGTGTATAGACTATCATGAGTGTATAGACTATCATGAATTAAACAAATTGACAATTAAAAACAAATATCCTTTGCCAAGGATTGATGATTTATTTGATCAGCTGGAGGGGGCAAGTTATTTCTCTAAGATTGACTTAAGGTCGAGATATCACCAGCTAAAAGTCAGGGAGGAAGACATTGCTACAACAGCTTTCCGAACTAGGTACGGACATCACAAATTCTTAGTTATGCCCTTCGGCTTAACTAATGCGCCCACAACCTTCATGGATTTGATGAATAGGGTATGTAAAGAATATCTTGATAAATTTGTTATAGTATTTATCGATGATATTCTTATATACTCTAAGACCGAAGAAGAACATGCAGATTATCTTCGTTTGATATTAGAATTATTGAAAAGAGAAAAGCTATATGCAAAGCTATCCAAGTGTGAGTTCTGGTTAAGGGAAGTTCAATTTCTGGGTCATGTCATATCCGAAACTGGGGTAAAGGTGGATCCAGTTAATATTAGAAGGAGTTGCAAAGTGGGAAGCTCCGAAAACTCCTTATGAAGTCTGAAGCTTTTTAGGACTGGCAGGTTACTATCGTAAGTTCATTCAGGACTTTTCCAAGATAGCCATGCCATTGACCAAATTGACTCGGAAGAACGTCAAATTTCAGTGGGAGAAAGAACAACAAGAAGCTTTTCAGCTATTAAAAGATCATCTTTGCAGTGCACCTGTGTTGACCTTATCCGATGGATCCGAAGATTTTGTGGTATACAGTGATGCTTCGAAGTTGGGATTAGGATGTGTGTTGATGCAAAGAGGAAAGGTAATTTCTTATGCGTCAAGGCAATTGAAAGATCATGAGAAGCAATATCCAACTCATGATATGGAATTAGCAGCAGTGGTATTTGTTTTGAAAATCTGGAGACATTATCTTTTGGGGACAAAATGTCAGATTTATACTGATTACAAGAGTCTGCAACATTTGTTTAGCCAGAAAGAACTGAATATGCGGCAACGTCGGTGGATTGAACTTGTAAATGACTATTGTGAAATCCTCTACCACCCAGGAAAAGCCAACGTGGTAGCTGACACTCTGAGCAGAAAGGAAAAAAGTGGGACTATTAAAACTGTAGCAGTGAGAATGAACTTAGTTCCTGATATCCATAAAGTGATTCTGAAATATCAGAAAGAAGCAATGAAAGAAGATCTTGTTAAGTCAAAAAAATTGGGTAAGGTGATTGCAATTCTGGAACCGAACGATGAAGGAATTATGTGTTTTCAAGGACGAATCTGGGTACCGTGTTTTGGAGATATCCGGAGCACTAAAGTCATAAATCCCGATACTCTATTCATCCAGATACCAATAAGATGTACAGGGATTTGAAACCTTTTTATTGGTGGCTCGGATTGAAAAGGGACATAGCCAAATATCTGGAACAGTGTCTGACATGTTTACAGGTTAAGATTGAACATCAAAAGCCGTATGGAAGCCTTCAATCTTTGGAGATACCTGTATGGAAATGGGATCACATTACAATGGATTTCGTCATGAAATTACCTCGAACTCCAAAAGGATATGACACGATCTGGGTAATTGTTGATCGTCTATCTAAATCTGCGCATTTTCCACCAATAAGAGAGAATTACTCTTTAAAAAAGTTGGCTCATATTTATATTAAAGAAATTGTAACCCGACACGGAGTTCCACTATCTATTATCTCTGATAGAGATAGTCGGTTTACTTCAAAGTTTTGGGAAGGTTTGCAAAAATCTTTGGGGTCTGAAATCCGATTAAGTATAACTTATCATCGAAAGGACTATCCAGACCCTTAAGGACATGTTGAGAAGTTGTATCATTGACTTTGGAGGATCGTAGGAAGATCACTTTCCGTTAATAGAGTTTGCATACAATAACAGTTATCATTCCAGCATCCAAGCGGCACCATATGAAGTGTTGTATGGACGTAAATGCCGAACACCGTTGTGTTGGAACGAGGTAGGTGAAAGACAGTTGACGGGTCCAGAGATTGTTCAAGAGACTTTTGAAAAGATTGAACAGATCCGTAAAAAAATTAAAACAACACAAGATCGCCAGAAAAGCTATGTTAATAATCGTCGAAAGCCGATTGACTTCTACGTAGGTGATTTTGTGATGTTGAAAGTTTCGTCGTAGAAGGGTGTTATCAGATTTGAAAAGAAAGGTAAGCTCAGTCCGAGGTATGTTGGACCATTCAGAATATGTAAGCGAATTGGGCCAGTTGCATATCAGTTAGAACTACCAATAAAACTAAATCTGATCCATAACACTTTCCACGTATCGAATCTGCGGAAATGTTTAGCTAATCCAAGTCTAGCTGTACCATTACCAGAAATCAAACTGGACAGTAAGCTGAACTTTGTGGAAACACCGAAAGCTGAGATTGACCGAAAGATCAGGGTGTTAAGAAACAAAGAGATCAGTCTGGTTAAGGTTCAGTGGAAATTTCACAAAGGACCAGAAGCGACTTGGGAATTGGAGTCGAAAATGAGATTAGAATACCCATGGCTCTTTGACTAAAGGAATTCCGGGACGGAATTCTTTTGAAGGGGTGAATAATGTGATAACCGAGTCATGGTTATTACTTAAGGTATTTATTACGTGAATTAATTGTTGTTGGGTTCAAGTATGCGCGTTATTGTTGTATTCAAGTTCTCCATATTTTACATGCTTTGTAATAGATTAGCTTAATACTTTTCTTAGTATAAATAATAGTTTACTTTGTAATTGTCATGAACAAGTCATTAACATTTCTGTAATATGAGATGAGCATTGTAATTTATCTCTCAAGCAATCAAAGAGATTTTGGTGATCTATTCTCTCTCTTTATTTCATTCTTAATGTTCTTAAAGATCTTCATCAGTTGTATATGAATTTGGACATTTCAATTGGTATCAGAACAAGCTGCAACAGTTTGATTAGAGGATTAAACCATTTTATCAAGAATTTGCACGAATTTTAGTGGAAAAATCGATCTGTGTTCTTCACCTGTTCTTCGTTCCAGAATCTGATTTTAGGCTTAACTCGTTTGAATTTTGTTTGTTAATTGATAAATAATACATCGCTAGATTCGCATTTTGATTTAGAACAAATTTGATTCACACTGTTTTTGATTTTAAACAAGTTTTGAACCTGATTTGATCGAATTTTGAGTTCTCGAAAACTGTTAAGTGTTCTTCAAAATTCATATTTTTTCATGTTTTGATGCAAATTTTTTGGTGAAAAAGTATGAAAATTGTGTTTTTGCTTGAATATTAGTCCGATTAACTCTTGTTCGATTTAGGTTAATATCGTTTAAAGCTTGTACGATTTAATACTTGTAATATTTGTGTGAATTGAGTTTGATCGGATTAGGCTAAACCGGGTAAGTCTTGGTCGGATTAAGAGGTAAATCGTTCAACTCTTGTGCGATTTAGTGAGCGATTTAGATAATCCGTTTGGTAAGTCGATTGTGCTTTGTGCGATTTATATTGTAAAGTGTGCGATTTATTTGAAGTCCGGTTATAGCCTGAGCGAATTGGTGAGCGATTTAAATGTAAGGTTGAGCGGTTTATTATGAGATTTATGTTGTATTGTTTAATATTTTGATTGATCGTACTTTGACTGTTTGACCGTATGTTGACTTTGATTTTTTGAACGGACTCGTGAACGGATTTTGACTTTGTGTTGTGATCGATTTAAATCTTTGACTTTTTGATCGAATTGATTTTAAGCGGACTTATTCATACTTTGACTAGTTGACTTAGTTGACYTTGACTAGTTGACTTGTAKAMTTTTTACTTCCGTATTTCATTTTGGAAATTTGACTAAGTGTTGAAATCATCCGATTTTAGAATTTTAATCCAAATTGATTTTTGTGTCTTATCCGTATTGAATTTTGCATTGTCCGTATTAAATTTGCTTAATTGCTTAAATTTTGACTAAGTGTTGAAGTTCACCGGATTTCACTTCCGGGTTACGTGATAAGTTTGCGATTTGAGATCTTTTGTTGTCCGGATTTCTAATCCGGATAACTTGTGTGTTAGAAATTCAAATCTATCTTTTTGTCCGTACTTCTAATCCGGATAAGCTTGACCGGATTTCTAATCCGGATAAGCTTGACCGGATTTCTAATCCGGATAAGCTTGTGTACTTAATTTTTCTAAGTCTCGAATGCGTGCATATTCTTGTTTGAGATTTATCTGATATTTTTGAATACTGATCCTTTAATAYAAATTTTGAACTGCAGTTGATCCTAAAACATACTAACTGATAAATGAGTTCAAGAGAAGCAATGGCTATTGGTACTGACACCAAGCCACCAGTGCTGTTTCGAGGAGACTACAATCAATGGAGAGATGGATTTCTCAACTTTATAGAGAGAATGAAGGAAGGTGATCTAATAATGGAATCCTTGATGGAAGGTCCTGCTGTGTTCTATCGAGAGACACCTGCTGTTCCAGAAGAAGGCAGACCTGCTCAGAGAGTTATCAAGGAAAAATTCAGATATACAGCTCAAGAAAAAAAAAGAGCCCACAGCATACGAAGAAGTCAAGGCTAAAGATGGTGAGTGCCTTGATGATGTCTATAATAGGCTTACCAGACTGCTAAAGAATCTGACAAAGAACGGAATCTCTAAAACTTTTAATAGAGATAAATGTTAAATTCCTCAACAATCTTCAACCAGAGTAGAAACCATTTGCTAATCATATTAGATTCAATAAATCCTTATCTGATATTGATGTACATGAAATCTATGAAACTCTGAAGCAGAACGAGGAAGACGTTTTGGAGATCCGAAATTCCAAAAAGAAGAAAGAGAAGGAAGTTGCTGACCCTTTGGCTTTTGTATATGAGAAGAAAGAGAAGAAATCAAAGAGCAGATCTAGAAAGCAAGTAAAGGAAGTAAGCCAATCAAGTGAATCTAAAGAAGAAGAAGGTAACAGCTCAGATTCAGACTCTGAAATGTCAGAAATTAAACATGCCATGGCGATGCTGACTAAAGCATTCCAAAAGAAATTCCTGAAACGACCACACTTGAACACCCAAAGATTATCGTCGGGCTCAAAATATGAATTCAAAGACGAATTCGGCGAGAAGAAGAAATATGAAGAAAAGATGTTCGAGAAAAAGTATGAGAAGAAGCCGGAAGAGAAGATGAAGTTTGTCAAAGGTGTAGCTGATGATAACACAAAATGCTATAACTGTGGCAAGCTAGGCCACTTTGCTGTAAATTGTAGAAAGCCGGTAACTTGAAATACCGACTACTAGAAAAATAAATTTCTTCTCTCTAAACAAAGAGATGCCGGGAAAGCATTCATGGCAGAGGATGATCACTGGTTGAATCTGACAGATGAAGAGGAAGAAGCTGAAGCTGTTGCACACGTGTGCTTGATGGCTAAATCTGATAACTGGTCTTCAAATGAAGAAGAAGAACAGAGTGCGGAAATGAATGAAGAGATATTGGAGCAATCATGCATTAAACAGATGCATAAGATGATGCTCAAACTCCAATATTTCCAGCAAGAATTAAAATCAGAAAAAATGCGTTCAAACAATTTTGAAAAAGAATTAAAAACGCAAAAAGAAAAATACATCAAACTATTTGATGAAAATGCTGGAAACTTGGACTGGGCTAAATCTTTGTTATTTGAGTCCAAATTATTTGATGAAAAATCCAATATCTTAAAAGCTAAATTATTTGATTTAAAGGAACAATATAAATCATTAGAATTAGTTAATGAAAAACAAATAGTTAAAATAAGTAAGCTTGAACTTCAAATGATTCAATTAAATGAAAAACTGAAGTCTAAAGAGGAAGTTTTGTATAAAAGAGGACAAACTTATCAAACCATTTTCCTAAACAAACTATCTGAAACAAGATTTTTTTAACCCTAGGGAAGGGTTGGGGTATGAAAATCCGAATTTTTTAGGAAAAACTTTATATTATGCCCTGACCTTATACAAATTTGAATATTTTGATTGCGGTCCCGAGTTTTCGGTAAAATTTACAAAATCTTCTGATGAGGTGGAACAACGAGAAGATTACAATCGACAAAGAAAAGACAAAATGCAAGTTCCGTTTGATTATACAAACCTAAATGAAAGTTATAAAAATCAAGACTCTGCACTTTCAATAGATTATTTTCACAGTTATTCAAATGCAGAGCTCGAATCAAAACCTCCTGAACCAAAGCTTTGTACTCCTACTTTAATTTTAGAAAAACAAGTGGTTCAGTTGGAAAAGATTTTAACTGAAGAACGACTTTCATTTAATAAACAAAAACAAGAATTTTAAAATAAAATTGAAGATTTACAAAATTCTAAAGTAAAAAGGAACATGTTGAGTCTGAGTATTTTTCGTGAGATAAGTGAAGCTTCCGATTCAGAAGAAATTAATAATTTTAATGAAGAAATTAATTTTTCAAATATCTTAAATTCAGATGTTTGTTTAGATAATGAAATTGATCAATTTGATTTTTCAAATATCTTAAATTCAATTAAATATGATGATTTTATTTTTCCTATTTCAGATAAGGCGTTGAAGTTTAAGACAGTTTGGAGAGTAAAAGAAGAAGACAAATCTTCAACTCAACAGAAGAAGAATAATTTTACTAAATTTGTATTAAATGATTCGATATTGTATAAGTCTGTAAAAAGATATATTCAGTTGAAGAATTGTTTGATATTAGAAATAGTAAAAATAATTGTTCTCCATGTGGATTGAATGAGCTACTTAAGTCTTTTACTTCTTTTAAACCTTATCATTTCATGCATTCTGCGTTTTCTGCTTTATCTAAGAAATTGCATTTTATAGAACGTTGGTTCGGTACCTACAGTATACCACCAACGAAAACTGTGCTTAAAGATCAAAAACTAAAATGCGTACCAAAACCCAATTGATTCACTTTTGTAGGTTAACCGGCATATGTGGTTCTTAGACTCCGGATGTTCTAAGCACGTGACTGGTAGAAAAGAATTATTAGCTAACTATGTTGAATCTTTTGGAGGTATGGTAAGATTTGGAAACAATCAATACGCGCCTATCCTTGGATATGGTGACGTAATTTCTGGGAACTTAATAATTAAGAAAGTGTCGTTTGTCGAAGGACTTGGACATAATCTATTTAGCATAGGTCAATTCTGTGATAAAAATCTAGAAGTCTGTTTTAAAGCTAACCAATGCAGCATC
>NW_020203328.1:7050-9642 GCF_001531365.2 Cynara cardunculus var. scolymus | reverse complement strand
GAACGTCCTCTACATTTACTCCATATGGATCTCTGCGGTCCTATGCGAGTCCAAAGCATAAACGGTAAGAAGTATGTGTTGGTCAAAGTCGATGACTATTGCAGATATACCTGGGTTCACTTTCTGCAGTCAAAGGATGAAGCGACCGAGACGATAATTTTATTCTTGAAGATAGTCCAAAACAATCTGCAACTTCAAGTTCAGAAAATCTGAACTGACAACGGAACTGAATTCAAGAACAACACACTCGGTTCATTTCTCGAATCCATCGGTATTTCACATACATTTTCGGCAGCCCGGACACCGCAACATAATGGTGTCGTTGAGCGAAAGAACAGAATGTTAGTGGAAGCGGCACGGACATTACTTACATGCTCCAAACTTCCATTATTTTTATGGGCTGAAGCAGTGGCGACTGCTTGTTTTACCCAGAACCGCTCACTCGTAAACAAAAGGTTTGGTAAAACTTCGTATGAGATAATAAATAAAATAATACCTAATATTAAATTCTTCCGAGTTTTTGGTTGCAGGTGCTTTATTTTAAATGACAAAGAGGATAGAGGGAAGTTCGCTGCTAAAGCTGATGAAGCAGTCTTTGTTGGCTACTCAAAGACATCTGTTGCGTATAGGGTCTACAATAAGATGACCAAAATCATCAATGAAAGCGTGAACATATCTTTTGATGAAGTCATTGATGTGGCTTCTAAACAATTCAGTTCAGGACCCGGACTGATAATTAATATTACGTGGAAAGCTAACCAAACTGAGTTGTCTAATTCTGATAAAACTGATTTAGATTCTTTATTTGAGAACTTTTATGAAGAATATTTTGAAAATAAATCTAATCAGTCTAATGTTTTGTCCAAGGATATTCCAAGTGAACAGCAGTTATCTGATCCATCTTCCGATGTGCCAGTAACTGAAACAGAAGAGGAAATGGAAGTGGTGGATGAAGAAATAGAGATGGAAAATCCGAACAATCCCGTTCAGCGTGAAGAGGGTGAAAATTCTGAAGTGCAAGAGGTTTCGGTTGAACAAGACGAATATATTATACCTCAACCAGATATTCAACCTATTTCAGTTTCTAATAGTGAACTTTCACCTGAACCCGTTCCTATAAACTCCCCAAGTACTTACACTGATCAAAACTCAGACCAAAGCTCCTACATTCCCCTACCTCATAGCAAGAAGTGGACCCCAAATCATCCAATACATCAAGTAATTGGTGATCCATCAGCACCCATTCGTACACGGTCTGCGACAGCTAATGAGTGTTTATACTCCACGTTCTTGAGTAATATTGAGTCGACTAAGGTTTCTGAAGCCTTAGCTGATCCGGATTGGATACTAGCCATGCAAGAAGAGCTGAACCAGTTCGAAGCACTCAAAGTCTGGAGATTGGTTCCACGTCCCAACAATAAAACAATTATCGATACAAAATGGGTATTCACAAATAAAAAAGGACGAAGATGGTGTTGTGGTCAGAAATAAGGCCCGGCTCGTTACTAAAGGATATAATCAACAAGAAGGCGTTGACTACGACAAAACTTTTGCCCCGGTTGCAAGAATTGAAGCAATACGAATGTTTTTGGCGTACGCGGCACACAAGAACTTCACAGTGTACAAGATGGACGTCAATACAACATTTTTGTATGGTCTTCTCAAGGAGGAAGTCTACGTTGCACAACTGGAGGGTTTTGTTGATCAGTCAAAGCCGGATCATGTCTACATCCTTGACCGAGCTCTTTACGATCTTAAACAAGCTCCGAGAGCCTGGTATGACATTTTATCAGAATTTCTGGTAAAGTCAGGCTTCTCGAAAGGTAATATTGACACAACCYTTTTCATTAAAAAGGAAAAGTCTGATATTATTTTGATACAAATTTATGTAGACGACATAATATTTGGATCTACGAACCCCAAATACTGTAAAAACTTTTCTGCCTTGATGGTTTCCCGTTTTAAAATGAGTATGGGTGAGATGAACTTCTTTTTAGGTCTTCAAGTAAAACATTATCTTCGGGTATCTTTATTTATCAAACAAAATATATTTTAGATATCCTGAAGAAATTTAATTTGGAAAACTGTTCATCTATCAAAACACCTATGGCTCATGGAACGAAAATCCATGTTGATCCTTCTGGAAAAGCTGTTGATCAGAAAACATATCGAGGCATGATAGGTTCTTTAATATATTTGACGTCTTGTAGACCTGATATTATGTTTTCAACACATCTTTGTGCCAGATATCAGTCTAATCCAAAGGAGTCCTATTTAAGTGTCGTTAAGCACATTTTCCGATATCTCAAAGGGCTGCTAATCTTGGACTCTGGTATCCCAAGGGTACTAGTTTTGAACTGACAGCTTATTCAGATGCAGAATCTGCAGGCTGTATGTTGGACAGGAAAAGTACAACAGGACATCTACAGTTTTTAGGAGACAAGTTAGTCAGCTGGGCATCAAAGAAACAGAACTGCGTATCCATTTCCACTGCCGAAGCAGAATATGTAGCTGCTGCAAGCTGCTGTTCTCAAGTGTTATGGATGCAGACACAGCTCAGAGACTACGGGTTTTACTTTAATAAAATTCCCA
>NW_020203328.1:0-6935 GCF_001531365.2 Cynara cardunculus var. scolymus | reverse complement strand
AGGTATGTTAAATTTGAAAATTTGATTTTTTATTAAAAACAGTTCAATTTATTGAAATTGTATTTAATTCAAATTCATTTGGTCAAATATCTGTATTTTTTAWTACAAATCAGTGTTTCAATTTTTCTATCTGATTTTAAATTTCTTGATCGTGGGATCTATGTTTGAGGGGGAGTGTGGAATTTTATCTGTTTTTTGAATATCTGATCATATTTTGAGGGGGAGTGAATTTTATCTGTATTGAACTAACAGTTTATATTTTTCTTACAGATATTTTGAACATTATCTAATTTTTGAAAGATGTAGAGTTTAAAAATATAAGTGTTTGGCCGATTTAGTATAATCCGGACAATACTTGTCCGATTTAGACTAATCCGAACAAAAGACTATATGATAAACTCTTATCCGGATAAGGTTAGATATGTTTTACAAGGGATTGAGCGGATTTGTAAATCGCTTACTTGTTTTAACCGGATTCCTAAATCGCTTGTCTCAATAGTTTTTCCAAGTTCTTAAATCGTTCATCTCTTGAGCRATTTATTCSTTTGTTTGAGYGATTTAGCTTTCTTTGTTATGCGATTTATCTCTAAATCGATTGACTCTTGAGCGGTTTATTCTTAAACCGGACGAGTCTTGACCGGTGTTCTTCTAAATCGCCTATGCCTTGAGCGATTTATTRTCCGGATTAACACTTAGTTATTTCATATTCCATAAATCGGACACCTCTTGACCGATTTATTCTAATCCAGATAAGCCTTGAGCGGTTTAGAATTTGAACGGGTTTTAACTTTGACTATAAATAATCGACTCATTTTTAMTTTTCACTWTTTACTCTCATTTCCTGTTCATCATCGTCTYCGATCATCCTCCGTGGTTAATCGTTCAAGATCATTGATTTCTCATCGGTTTCATCCCTATTCTAATCATAAGGTTCACATTTGATTCATCTTTCATATATCATTCCTTGACTTTTTCGATCTGTTGGACATATTTGGACTGCTTGGACTGTATAAACCTTTAATGATGAATCTAATAAACTTTGAATCTAAATCGAACCAAAATTGCTTAATAACCAAAATCAGGCTAATCACAATTAATCGATTTGAATAAATCAAATTTCTTGTTAATTTTTTATTCTTTTTGGCTGTTTTAGGTTACTTTTAGTTTAAGTTTTTACTTTTTAGTGATTTTTAGAGTTTTTGATTTCTTGATCGGATTTCTCACCGGAGAAGGTGATCGGAGTAAACTTAATCCGGTTGATGTTGTTCGGATTATGGGTTTGACTTAGAATTTTTTTTTCTTTCTTAAGTTGACCGGATTTGAAATCCGGTTAACATTTTGTTTTGATATTTTTTTTACTTTAATTTTTTAATTCATTTTTTTTTCTTTAGATTCTTTTTATGTGTAAATTTTTTTGTTGTTGTTGTTTAGTTTAGTTTATTTTTTTTTAGAATTTTTTAGTTTAAATTTTTTTAGTGATAGTTTAGATTATTTTTGTAATAATAATTTTCTTTAGTATTTTTTTTAATTCAATTTTCTTTTGTATATAATTTTTTTTAGTTTTAATTTTTTTTTTACTTTTAGTATTTGAATTGCTTGAATAATATGGGTTCTAATATGTTTAGATTTTTTACAGGTAAATGGAGGATATACATCATCAGTCTGACGAGGAATCTCATATTCCCTCGGTCAGATCTGACAACATCCAAAACCCTCCTCAACCAATAAACAAACCCATACCTTTCGAAACACTTTTCCCTCAATGCCAGTATCTCGACATAAAACCAAATAACCATTCTTTCAATTTCGACATGCCAGCCGAATACCAAATAATCCCTAAACTCCTGAGAGGACACCCCATTGCTTACTCCCTTTCAACCAATACACCTGTTCCTATGGTGTATTTACAACAATTTTGGAGTACCCTTACACTGGCTAAAGACGGCGACATATTTTATTTTGAAGGAGCTGTCGATGAATATGTCAGTCGTCTGACATTAAAACGATTAAGAAGGATTCTACGTCTTCCCGGACCAGGCTCAAGAGGATATGAACAATTTGTAACTGATGACGAACTATGCCGCGACATCAAACGGTTAGGATACTCGCAAGAGTTGACTAACCCGTCTCAGTTCAAACGACATTTTCTGCCATCAGTCTGGCATCTGCTGTTCTTCATCCTGAACAGATGTATTACGTCCAAGACTGCGGGAATAGACACATGTAGCAGTTCATTCCTCAAATTCTTTCATGGATAGTCTTTTCTCGTAACTATGACTATGCCCTGGTTGTCTGGAATGAACTGGTGGAGCTCGTGAACGCAAAGAGATTTCCTTCAAAAGCCAGAAAAATTGTGTCGTTTCAGAGATTTCTGTAATGAGTCATAAAGACGATGATGAATTCGAATGAAGATATCCTGGCCAGATCCAATAGTGAAATGGGCCCGACATTCGTCATGTCTAGAATTCGGCAACATACCGAAGTTGAAGACTTGGATTCTATAATGGAGATTCCACCAGAGCTTTTTGCCTTGGCTAATCAGACTGCTCAATGTGTGATAGACTATAGGAGATTTATAGATCCTATAGTTCAGCCAGAACCGGTTGAACTTACCCCAGGATCACCCCATGCCTCAGCTGAGAGATAGGTGTTAGATATAGATGAGAGAGTTCAGGAACACGGGTTACCTGAACAAGGCAGTGTGCTGAGGGAAAATGAAATAGAGAGGGGTGAACAAGAGCAGGGAGCGTCTGATCAGCAAAGTACTTCATCTGATAGTACTTCCACAACTTCATCAAGTTTAGAAGATACTGAATCCGACAATCAGGCAGCTCTTGGTGATAATGATGGTGATGATGATAATAATGATGATGATGGTGATGACGACCATGCTCAACCGATTCTTTTACAGAATATTCCAGTAGGAGCATTGGTTGACGATATTAATGAGATCTTTCAAGAATTTCCTGCTCAATAGACTTGTCCAAGTCTACATTTCTTATCATTCGATGTTGATGACTATGGAGCTACATATGACGAATATGATCGTATTTTACAAGGAGTTTCAATCGAAGAAGGATATGAGGGAGAAGCAGTCGAAAATGATGAGAGGTTGAGTGAAAGGGACGTAGAAAAACATGGTGAGTGTGTGAGTGGAGCACAAAATGAAAATCAAGCTCCTTACCTAGCTGATACATATAGCCGGGCACCCACATCTACTATCGACATTCATTCGTTGAATGTTGGTATTGAACAAGACATAGCTAGCCCAGCTATGCATTTGCACACCCAACCTGACTACTCAACTGGTTCTCAACAACCAGTTGTTTCACTTCAACACGGGGATGTAGCACATATGTTAACTACTTCTCACTTGGAGAATGTAGTTATTGAAACAAGTAGGCCGCTGCCCCAGCCTACGACTTTGATTATGTGCACCTCGAGTCTAGAGCCGATACACATAGGTGCACATGAGTCACGAGTATCTGTTGCTCCAGTTGCAGTTCTTAGTGAACTTGACGGAACGACCAGAGTGGTGTCGATTGACATTTCACAAGGACCGGTCGGAAGTCCTACCAGTGCTATCCCTATGCCAACACTGAACGTAGGCACAACAGTTTACTCAACTGTTGTTTTAACTGGTAATCTAAGTGATCCAGGTGTTAGTTTACCAGACTTTGTATCAAGGGAGTATTTGGACGGCGCCTTAAAGGATGTTCAAGACAACATGGATGCACAGATTGCAAGTCTTAAAAGACTTTTGAAGGGGAAAGAGCAAGTCAAAGAAGAGTAACCATCTGCGCCATCTGCGCCATCACCACCGCTTGTACCTGAGCCTCCGAGGGTACAAGAGCAAACGGTGGACGAACTCAAATCGCTGCTGTATGCTAAGTTGATGGCATCACAAAATTCGGATGCAGAAGATGCAAACTTGGTTGGACTCTTGAGACAACAGATAGATGAAAACCCTCCCGTTTGAGCCTCAGAGTTTTTGGCCTTTCAAGATGTGGTTGCTTCTAGCTTCACCAAAGTTAGCAAGTTAATCACATCAATCACCCAAGATCTTAAAAGCTCAATGGATGCCTTCTTTGAACAGGTATCTATTCTAGAAGAGACGTGCAGATCTCAGGCCACCTCACACAAAAGAAGGCATGATGACCCGGAAGATCCAGATCATCATGAGGGGGAGAGGAAAAGACAGAGGGTGGCTGAGACGTCTGCTCAAGCTCCAAGGGTTGACGTCTGCTCAAGCTCCAAGATGTGAATGCTGAAGGTTCTGCCCCGGAATCTACATGGGAAAGAATCATCAAGGCAATCTTTGTAGAAGATGAGGAAGAAATGGAGACAAGTCCTATGATCGAGCCAATGGTTGAAAAGCCGACAGACTCTACAGTAAGAACAAGGTTGTTATTGGACATGTCTGCTAATGTTGGATTCAATGACGTGTTTGCTACTGTGCTGGATGGAGAGTAAGATTTTGGAGAGGATATTGAGAACATTGACGAGTCAACTGGGCTATACTTTGACTTTGAAGCTGATATTAATAAGGAAGACCCGGTATTCCTGTTTCAAGGTGATCGTCAGACAGTGCCAGAATCCTCCACTGCATCTGTAGCTGGTGCATCTGATATTCCTGCTCCTAGAGAGCCTTTTGATCTTACAGAGATTTTCACGAGGAATTATGTGCCATTCGTCATTCGAGCAAATGTTCCAGGGTATGATAGGGCAAGGATCCGAGAGCCGTACCTTGAAGACATCTACTTTGGAATCTTCCTCCGACATCGTAAGGCTCTGAGTGGTGATAAAATTCTTGGTATCCTTACAAGCACTTTCTGAAAGCCAAGCATCTGCCTGTTAGTGAAGTTCGTACCAAACATCGGGTTGTCACTATCAAACATATAGATGCTCAAAGACTTCTCAGAGTCTGGTAACCGGTCTGCACTATGACTCGACAAGATGGGAAAGTCTGGAGGTTTAGTGAAGCTAATTTCTCAAACTTATATTTGGAAGACTTGGAGTATATGTACTGTGAGATCTGAAACATGACCAACAGGAAAGATGGAGCTCTGGTTGCTCTTGATGCAATTAAAAAATATATGCGGAGTCATGTAAAGTTGGCTATGGTTATGGATGTTCAGATGGGTCTTGAAGATAATCAAAGAATCATCAATCTGAAGAGACCTGACCAAGACTTATAAGATATTGAAGCTTATCCAGTTTACATGATTCTTGAAAAACCAGAGTTCGGAGTCATATACTTTGCTAAGCATCAAGTGAAGAAGTTTATGAGATTCAGCGAGCTAAACAAGTATTCAAATGGTACAATAAGACTGGTGAGACGGGCACTTGACTTGAAGAGAGTAAACAATGACAGGGTTGCGGAGTCGGAGAGAATGAGCTCTAAAGATAGATATTTGTTGATCAATGCCATAAATCTGCTCGAGGAAAAGATTCAATACCGGAACGTTCTAAGGAGGCTGGAAAAACTACTCAGACTCAGAAAGACAAAATTTACAAGAGTTCGAACTTGAATCCAAAGGGGGAGAATGTTGGGTTCAAGTATGCGCGTTATTGTTGTATTCAAGTTCTCCATATTTTACATGCTTTGTAATAGATTAGCTTAATACTTTACTTAGTATAAATAGTAGTTTACTTTGTAATTGTCATGAATAAGTCATTAACATTTCTGTAATCTGAGATTAGCATTGTAATTTCTCTCTCAAGCAATCAAAGAGATTTTGGTGATCTATTCTCTCTCTTCATCTCATTCTTAATGTTCTTGAAAATCTTGATCAGTTGTGTATGAATTTGGACATTTCAATTGCTTATATGAATACATGCTTACATGGATTAAAAATGTGAAGTATGTGTTAGTATGCATGGAATTGGTATGTATAATGAAGTATGTATGTGAATAGGCATACATGAGTATACATGGTTGATGTGTGTGTGTGTGCATGCAAGTGGAGAGGAAGTGAGAGGCTATTGTAGCCGACTTTCCTGAAAAGGAAAGTATAAAAGGAGGGCTTAGCGTCCATTCCCTTCTTCTTGCCACTTTTGAAAACTGGTTGAGCGATTTAAAGAGAGAAAAAGGTTGACCGGATTGCTTTTGATTGGAATCAAGTGGATTCAAGTGGTGCTCAATCTTATTTCTAAAAGATTTTAAAAGGTGAGTGGTTAAATGCTTTCAAATTACTTTAAATTGTATGTTTAATTGAAGCTTTGAAATGTTTATTTGAAAAATGATAATTTCGGTCGGATTATGTTAAACCGGATGGGTATTAAGCGATTTCAAGTTAACCGGACAAAGGGTGAGCGGTGTAAATTTTGATCGGCCAAGGCATGAGCGGTTTAGAGTTAAACCGCCTAAGCACTAATCAATATGGTCTTAAACCGGACAAAAAAGGTTGGGCGGTTTACTCATAAATCGGACACTTGTTGGTCGGTTTAATATAAATCGCACAAAGTGTGTGCGATGTAGGAAGTTGGTGAGATTTTAACTATATAAATCGCTTGATTACATTGATCGGAGAAGTATGAATACAATTAAAGGTAACCGATTTATTTAAAACGAACAATTATGCATAGTGTTTTCCAGATTAGTAATCCGGACAAAAGTGTTGGAAATTTATTCTAAGTGTTAAATCGGACAAGTTATGTGAAGTGTTGTACGGATTTGTTATCCAGACAAGGTTGACCGGATTATGGGTTGACTTTTCAAGTGATGATTCTTTTAATCAATAAAAGGGAATTTTGACAGAATGAATTTGAACTGATAATAATTCCATTGAATGCGGTCTATTCTGTATGGAATTGTTTTATGAAATATTTTGATGGGAAAATAAGGGTGGCATATCAAGGAGAGGTGTACCATGGGATAAGGGTGGCATATCAAGGAGAGGTGTACCATGGGATAAGGGTGGCATATCAAGGAG
>NW_020203327.1:16209-21005 GCF_001531365.2 Cynara cardunculus var. scolymus | reverse complement strand
GCAATGTAAAGGACTGAAATATAAATGACATAAATGTAAAAGACTGAAATATAAATACAGAAATATAAAGACAGAAATGTAAATTACAGCAATGTAAAGGACTGAAATATAAATGACATAAATACAAATTATTAATAACTAAATAATATTAATTATATTAATCTAATAATAATAATAATAAAAAGGGAAGTACATATTGGGAAGACAAAAATATTTTGATGGATGGATGGATGGATGGATGATGGAAAAACCTTGGGAAACGTGAAAGAAAACTTACAAGTCAAGTAACGTAACTTGCAAAACAAGTTACGTTACAAAGGCCGTAAGGTTACTTGCAAACTTGAAAACGTGATTTATTTAGACTACGTAATTTAGAGACAAGAAAACGTAATGTAACTTGAAACTAAAAACGAGATGAAGATTGAATGACGAGTACTTAAAATAAACCTTGAGAATACGATCGTAACTTACAAAAATCACTTCTTGAAATATTAAATATGATAAACAAAAGCTTAGCACCAAAATGATGTTCTTGAGAATAGCCAACACAAGATTATCACAAAGTTACAAAAAGTACAATGAGATGGTTAAGAAACTAGATGACTTTTGTTGGTGAAGAGAGTAGGTAGCAAGATGATCCCAAGGAAAGTGAGAAAAGAGTAAAATAACAAGTTAAGTGAAAGTCTAAGTGAAAGTTAAGTGTAAATTACAAATGTCAACACTCCTTTAAATAGGTAAAGAGAAGTTTCAAGGTGGATGCCAACTAATAAGACAAAAGACCCTTCCAAGCTGGGCTTTGACTAAGCCCATGGGTGTTGACCAAGCCTTCTCTTTGGATTAGCCCATCTTTCCTCGGCCCAAAAGATTTCCAGCACTTCGGATAGGTCCTATAGGACSATGCCACTCCTGGTCCTATAGGACTGCTACAGGACCGGGCCCAAAAATGCTCAAAAACCTGCATAAACAGGGAATTAACATTAGATATACAATATAACTACTAATATATGAAAAAGATATAAAAAGACTCAATTAGGACACTAATGGGCAAATAAAACAACGGAAAATGGTTAAGAAAATGATGTAATAAGGTTAATAAATTAACACTTATCAAAAGTACTTTGGAGAACTTTGTGCGGGAAATTTTAACCGAGCAAACCATGTCATTTGGGACATCAATGTCCCCCATGATACCACGGTTCTCGGGGTAGAATTCACACATCTTCCAGTATTGTTGAACGTACTTGAGAAGTACGCCATTGTCGGACAAGGTCAAAGTAGGTTCAAGAATGCAGTTTTGGAAGAATTCTATCATGATGGTGAACCTGTCTTCAAACAGGTTGGTTCACAGGTCTATGGTGTGGTTGTTGGGCTTGATTGGTAGAAAGACCAGTGCACAGCTGTCTACACCGGTTGATTGGACGTGCTTGTCATTGTTGTTCGATTCGTGAGAAGCTGAGGATGCCATTTTTGTTGGAGAGTTGCAGGTTTGATGGTTGCTGTTCGTCTTGAGTCTTTTGGAGGTTTTGGAAGCGTAATGAAGAAATAGGTTGGAGAAGAAGGGTATATATAGGTGGAGAAGGGGAAACGGTTTTGACATTTAAGAAATAATATTTTAAAAGAGTAATGATTATTGTGGGAAATGTTTGGCAAAAAGGTGATTTGGTAGGGATCATGGGTCGTCCTTACTGTACCGTGTCATTAATGTTGGAGGACACGTGTCGTTATGGGGAGGGTGGAAGGGTAATTTGAAAGGGTTTGTGGGGAACAAGCTGTTGGAATGGCAGGCGCATGGTTGATGTGGATTATTTGGGATAATTAAATAATTATCCCAAATAATATCTCTTGAATAGTAACCCAAAAAAAATTAATAATTAAATTTCCATCTAATTGTATGATAAATACTAATTACGAAGTATTGGTCTTCCAAAAACCCATGTTGTATAGTTTTTAGTCACAAAAGCTGCAAATTTTTATAATCTTTAAAATGTTTTCAATTAAAGATGGGTTTTTGGATTAAAATACTTTTGTCATGGAACTAGAGGCGCTCTGATTGGTCATGACTCTTTGGATGGGGAACCAGAGGTCTTTGGTTGATAGTTATGAACAAGTTCGTCGATGTAATGTTGGGTTGTATGAATAATGAGCCTTGGAAAGATAAACTAGAGGCTCTGGTTAAGCACGGGCAACCCTTTATGTAGGACCAGAGGGGCTCTTGTTAATGCAAAAGATTATTCATCATTTATATAGCATTTTTGGTGTCTAGAGGCTCTGGGTTGGAAAATGTATTTTTATGCAATGAAAGTTCTTCATGATGAATGAAAAACTCCCCCTCAAATGATGCATGGGGATGTGTATTGAGTTTGAAAACTCCCCCTAGAATCAATAAGGAGGTTGAAGTTGATGACCAGAGGCTTTGGTCTATACAACCAGAGGCCCTGGTCTATACAACCAGAGGCTCTGCTTGTGAATGATGATGAAAACTTATATGGAATGTGGTTAAGTGTATGTGAATGGATATGAAAATGAATGGTTCTTTGGGACCGTGGTTAAGTGTATGTGAATGGATAAGAAAATGAATGGTTCTTTGGGACCAGAGGGCTCTGGTTCCAAAGACAACAAATCCAGAGGCTCTGGTCTTTAGAACCAGAGGCTCTGGTCTTTAGAACCAGAGGCTCTGGTTGCAAAGGTGATGCAAAAAAATATGAAATGATGGTTAAGTACACGTGAAAGGTTATGAAAAGATGGAGCCTTTGGGACCAGAGGGCTCTGGTTGCAAAGGCATCAAGTCCAGAGGTTTTGCAATAACCTAATTCTTTCTTGATATCCATAATGACGAGAACCTTGTCATTTGCTTTTTTCTAGCTTATCACAAATAGCTTTTAAAGCAGGTTTATAGTCTTTTATGTGCACATCCTCTTTTACGCCTTCCTCAGGATCTCCGTCTATGAATGCTTTATCCTCTTTGGTAATTTCGAGTCTTTGTAAACTACCCAAATGTTTTGCATATCAGTATAAATAGAGCATATTCTTGTTCACGGTTGAACTATTTTTGTACTCCCCTTCATTCCCAAATTCTTTGTTCCTTATTAGTGTCGATTGCCTGACAATCAAGCCCCGGGATTCAAGTTTCTTTATTGTATAGAATATGGTTTTGTTTTCAATGCCAAGTTCCTGAGCAAGATCATTTTGAGTTACTCCATTTGTTCTAGCAATAACAATGCGGTTAAAGACGCGACGATATTGCTGAGGGACGTCTTCATGATCGTAGACTCTGATGAAGCTTTTAAGGAGATGCTCCATCGGGAGAATCTTCAATTCCATCCTCTCGGAGTCTTCAAAGAACTGAATCTTAGGGTCTCCGTCATTGCATTCGAAATGTAGACTTAGGATACTCAGAAGGTTGGACCAGAGAACCTTCTTCACATTGTTCCAGAAGGGGATATGATTAGAGGAGAGATAAGAATGAATTTTGGGCCAAAGATCATGGAGAGTTAGTCCCTCAATTCGTTGGGAGTAAAATAGTCCCTTAATTCCTTTGTTGTGGATCATGCATCGAGAGATTGGAAAATTTCATTGGGAATGGCCATGATGATTAGTCTTTTGGCCTTCTTATCAGTCTCTACATGCTTTATATAATCTTCATCCCAATTCTTCTCATCCTTGGGCATGTAGTATGCAGGAATTTCTACTGTGGTGGTTGTTCTTGGGACTCTTGGAACAAGAGTTTGTGGAATGTAGGGACCCTCCATGACAGATCGCAGAAGATTTATGCCCATCCCTTCCAAAAACTTTACCATCTGTATCCTCCATTATGGATACTCTTCTCTTTGAAGAGTTGGAGGTTTGGTGAGGGAACCAACACTGTAAGCGGAATTCCAGTTGACCATTTAATATTTGGAAGAGAAAATTTATGTTTTTAGACAAGGATCTTTTACGAATGAAAAAGGCGAATTGAGAGATTTTAATGATCGTTTTGATTGGAAAAACAATCAATATGCTCTGATACCAATTGTTGATCCCAGATCTCTCAATAACACTAATAATTAAGTTAAGAATAACCTAATTATATAGTTTGGATGAATAAAATGATGAAAACTCAAGAACAATTAATGAACATTCAAATAATATACTTGAGTGTCAAAGGTTTCACTTTATTTCAATGATTTTGAAAAATGTAAAAAGAGTAAAAGATTACAATATGCCTAACCACCTATTTATACTAGTAATCTAGACAAGAAGATAACTATCTAGTGAGACTATCTAGCAAATCTTCTAGGGAAAGATAAAGCTTATCTAAACATGGATAATTAACAAAACAAGATAAACTTTGTAGAATCCAGCTGTTGAGTTATCATCTCCAGCTGTCTTCCATGGGGCGTTATTTCAACCTTATCTTCATATCTTCATCGCATGCCTCTGGTTGAACTAGTGTGGAAAACTCTAAGTGTTGATACCTAGAGTGTTATAACCAGGTTTTAGACAACCTAGGTTGAGGTAATTTATACATGTTTGTTATGTGAATTACGTGAAATATGCATATCTAAGTAGAAATGCATGAACTATATATGTGAAATTTGAACATGATATTGTGCATGCATATATTTGAAAAGATGGCATGATGTATATGTGACTTATAAATGAATGCATGTGGGTGAAGCATACATGAGGTGGTGTATATATATGATAAGATATTATGGTGGAAAACATTATTATAATATCTAAAAACTTATACCTTCATGGTTAAGAAATCATGAATTTTATGATAAATAAACCCACCACCCAAGGTTATTTCTATT
>NW_020203327.1:9130-15459 GCF_001531365.2 Cynara cardunculus var. scolymus | reverse complement strand
GTCTTTTGGAATAAGGGTGGCATATCAAGGAGAGGTGTCTTTTAGAATAAGGGTGGCATATCAAGGAGAGGTGTCTTTTGGATATAAGGGTGACAATTGTGTGTGAATATTATAGCTCTTACTATTAGGTCTATTAAGACTACAATAGATTTGAGTCCTCACTTCTTTGTGATTTGAGAACTCAAAGATATTGTTCCTATTAGAAATAATAGTATTGAAGCTATTGAGAAGAAGAAAACTTGGCCTATGGCCATTGATATTGATTAAGAGTGTTTTGAAACAAAATGGTTATTTTAAGGAGGAATCAGAGGGGCTCTAGTTCTTTCTTGTAAGGAACCAGAGGGGCTCTGGTTGGTCATCATTATTGGACCAGAGAATTCTGGTTATTGATTTGGAGAATGAACAAGTTTTTACTAAATGTAATAATTGGACCAGAGGCTCTGTATCTATTGATAAGAGCTTCTATGTCAAAATCATATTTTAGAAGTTTTAAGAAAAATGATTTTATACTTAGAATCTTTTTATGAAAAACAGACTAGAGAGGCTCTGGTTGGCTTACACGTTGAACCAGAGAGGCTCTGGTTGATCATGTCTTTTGAACCAGAAGCTCTGGTTAGTACAACTAGAGGCTCTGGTCGAAGAACCAGGAGCTCTGGAAGAGAGACCAGAGGGGCTCTGGTCCTAGTTATTGAAATATATTCCAAGTGTGGTTTGGAACCACAGGCTCGATGGACCAAAACAGAATCTGATTTTATTCCACATGTTGTGAAATGATTATTTGATAAATGCTTTGGTGATCTTCACCCTGCATTACATAAAAGGGAACCTCACTAGACATTCATGTCTAACCCTTATTTCGTGTTTTCAAAATATGTGTGCAGGTAATGATAATAAAGGAAAGAGCATTATGTGAATTACTTCCCTATGTGCTTAGCTGTTTTGGAAGCATAGATGCTAGGATGCAAGAACATGTACTTTTGAAATTTTTGGGTTACGTATTTTACATTATAGACTCTTGTATCAAGAACCTATGTGGGGGGGGGGAACATGTATTCTATATATAAAATATGTGTTATATGCAATGAATGGATTTGGGGATGTTACAGAGTTGGTATCAGAGCCTGAGTTTAAAGGATTTAGGTATTCACCTACATGATACCTATACTTAAACTATTTCATTGCATATTAGTGTCCCAGACATAGTTAGCACCTTTGGAATAAATATAATAAGTTAAGAGATCAGTGTGTAAGGTATTTTCGGATTACATCTGGCAAATGTAATTTTGAATCTACAGGTACATAACTGAACTTAGACACTTTATTATATTTGAGAATGTGAAAAATATGTGTTTTAACTTTGTTATCTACATATGGCTAGTAGATCAAGAAGGTCAGAAAGGATCACCCACCCCAATGAAGAAGAATCTCATGTTGCTCCTATCAGCACCTCTGAGGGCAAAAGCAAAGCAGAGGTAGAGGCAGAGGTAGGGGCAGACCAGAGGCAGAATAAGCCAGCCATAAATTAATATGAATCAGGCAGAATCAAACTCTGAAAATATGAATCAAGAACGGATGTCTCACCCAGAATATGTAACACGAGACATATTAGCTGAAGAAATGGGAAAGCTAAGGGAAACCTTGACTTCTATTTTGAGGAATCCTGCTAGAATAGAATCAGGCAGAATTGAAGTTACTCCATCAATTCCAATTCTCAATAACAGGGAAGGAGATATAAAGATGTTTCTAACTTGTAAACCACCAAMCTTCTMGGSAGAAAGAGATCCAATTAAAGCTATGTGTTGGATCGAAGAGATGGAGTCTGTATTCAATACCATCCGATGTGTAGAAACAGATAAAGTCAGATTTGCATTCTCGATGTTAAAATCAAATGCGTTATTTTGGTGGGAAGTAGAATCCTTAGCCAGAACAGATATTTTGCAAACTATGACATGGCTAGAGTTTGTCAATAGATTCAAGGAGCAGTTTTGCCCAAAAGCTGCCTTTAGACAAATGGAAGAAGACTTTTAAAAATTGGAACAAGGAAACAGAACTGTAAGGAAATATACAGAGAAATTCATCGAATATTCAAGATTTGCATAACATTATATTTCCTCGGAATCTAGAAAAGTGGAAAGGTATATTTGGGGATTGAAACCATCAATCCARGAATTTGTCATAGCCATGAATCCGGCTACATTTTCATTGATCGTTGATGCAGCGGAGGTAACGGAAAGAAACAAGAACAGACAAGAAGAAGGGAAAGCAATAGAAAAGAGGAAATGGGAAGGTCCATCAACCGGATACAAAGGACCAAAAGTTGTAAAGCATGGAAACAGGTCCATACAAAGATTCAATGAAAGGACTTGTCCCCGATGTCATCAAGTTCATCAGGGAGAATGCAGGATTGAGCTAAGAAAATGTTATAAATGTGGTGAAACAGGTCATTTGTCGAATATTTGCCCAACAGTGAAAAGGTGTTTTAATTGTAATTCTCCAGATCACCTTAGACCAAATTGTCCACAATTGAAAGCCCTACAGTTAACCATGGGGAGCAATACATCAACAGGCCGAGGAAGACCAAATATGGGCAGAGGAGCAATGGGTGGGGCGCGGGGTCGATCTTTTCAAATGACCAAACATGAAGCAGAAATTACACCGATGTAGTAACAGGTACATTTTTCGTGAACTCCTTACATGCTAAAGTGTTATTTGACTCGGGTGCAAACTTCTCATTTGTATCTCCATCGTTTGCCTTTTGTGCTCGTATGAATTCTGTGCCACTTGACAATAAGTTAGTAGTTGATACTGCTAACGGTCAAGTATCTGTGAGTTATATGTTTAAAAACTGCACTATCATGATTAAGGATTGTGAGCTATCCATCCTATTGTTTCCCATGCTTATGAAAGAATTTGATGTGCTAATAGGGATGGATTGGTTGGCAGAAAATAAGGCCAACATCGTTTGTAATGAAAAGATGATTATAATTATGTTACCTGACAGAGGGACAGTCGTAATTGATCATCGTACCAATTTGCTATCTGTAATGAAAACCAGAAAATATATCTAAAAGAAATGCCAAGGATTTTTAGCTTACATAATTGATGCTAAGAAAGAACAGAGTAAGCAAGAATTAATTCCGGTTGTTAGTGAATATTGTGAAGTCTTTCCAGAAGACTTGTCAGCGCTATCTCCAGATAGAGTTATTGAATTTAGGATTGTTTTAATAACTGGAGCAACACCTGTAGCAAAAGCACTGTACAGATTAGCTCCATCAGAGTTAAAAGAACTGGTTACACAATTAGATGATTTATTAGACAAAGGATTTATCAGGCCAAGTACTTCACCATGGGGAGCTCCAGTTCTGTTTGTAAAAAAGAAAGATGGCATTATGCGTGTGTGTATTGATTATCGAGAGTTAAACAAATTGACCATAAAGAACAAATATCCATTGCCCAGGATCGATGACTTGTTTGATCAACTGGTAGGAGCCAGTTACTTCTCAAAGATTGATTTGCGATCAGGATACCATCAGTTGAAGGTCAAAGAAGATGATATAGCAAAAACAGCATTCCGAACCAGGTACGGGCACCATGAATTCTTGGTTATGCCATTCGGTTTAACTAACGCACCTGTAGCTTTCATGGATCTCATGAATCGAATATGTAGAGAATACCTCGATAAATTTGTCATTGTATTTATCGATGATATTCTTATATACTCCAAAACCCAAGAAAAGCATGCAGAACATCTTCGATTGATCCTTGAGCTTTTGAAAAGAGAAAAGCTGTATGCTAAACTATCAAAGTGTGAATTTTGGCTAAGAGAAGTCCAGTTTCTGCGGCATGTTATATCTGAGGATGGAGTAAAGGTAGATCCAGCAAAGATTGAAGCCGTTGCAAAATGGGAGGCACCGAAAACACCATCTGAAGTTCGAAGTTTCTTAGGATTGGCAGGCTATTACCGCAAGTATATTCAAGATTTCTCTAAAATAGCCGTGCCTTTGACAAAATTAACTCGAAAGAATGTTAAATTTCAACGGGAAGAAGAACAGCAGAAAGCCTTTCAATTATTAAAAGATCATCTTTGCAGTGCTCCGCTACTATCATTACCCGATGGAACTGAAGACTTTGTGGTATATAGTGATGCAYYGAAGTTGGGTTTAGGHTGTGTCTTGATGCAAAAAGGGAAAGTCATATCATATGCATCTCGAAATTAAAAGATCATGAAAAGCACTATCCAACTCATGACATGGAATTGGCAGCCATGGTTTTTGCTTTAAAGATTTGGAGGCATTACCTATTGGGATCGAAGTGTAAAATTTATACAGATCACAAAAGCCTACTACACTTGTTCAACCAGAAGGATCTGAATATGAGATAGTGACGATGGATTGAATTAGTTAATGACTATGATTGTGAAATTTTGTATCACCTAGGAAAGGCTAATGTTGTACCCGATGCTCTGAGCCGTAAAGAGAGAAGTGGAACTGTCAAGGCAGTGGCGATGAAAATAAGTTTAAACTCAGATTTGCATAAGAAAATACAGAGATGCCAAATAGAGGCCGTCAAGGAAGAAAACAAGAAATCAAAAAAAGTGGGTAAGATAATTTCCATCATGAARCCGAATGGGGAAGGAATATTATGTTTCCAAGGTCGGATATGGGTACCAAATTATGGGAATACACGATAAACCATCCTAAATGAAAGCCACAAGTCCCATTATTCCATCCATCCAGATACCAACAAGATGTATAAAGACATGAAGGCATTTTATTGGTGGCCAAGTCTCAAGAAAGACATCGCAAGATATGTAGAACGATGCTTAACTTGTTTGCAGGTTAAAATAGAGCATCAGAGGCCCTATGGGAATCTACAATAATTGGAAATATCGATCTGGAAATGRGATCATATTACGATGGACTTTATCATGAAATTACCCCGAACTCCAAAAGCTTATGATGCAATATGGGTAATAGTGGACCGTCTGTCAAAGTCTGCACATTTCTTACCAATAAAAGAGAGTTATTGATTGGAAAGATTGGCTCAAATCTATATCAAAGAAATTGTGACTAGACATGGAGTTCCATTGTCCATCATATCTGATAGAGACAGTCGCTTTACTTCAAAGTTCTGGAAAAGTCTGCAAAGAGCTTCGGGATCACAAATCAGATTAAGTATGACTTATCACGTACAAACAGATGAACAAAGTGAAATAACCATCCAAACTCTTGAAGATATGTTGAGATCTTATGTCATCGACTTCGGGGGATCATGGGAAGAACATTTGCCGTTGATAGAATTCGCCTACAATAATAGTTATCACTCCAGCATCCAAGCGGCACCTTATGAAGTCCTATATGGAAGAAAATGTCGAACGCCGTTATGTTGGAATGAGGTAGGTGAAAAACATTTGACAGGTCCCGAGATTGTGCAAATAACATCTGAAAAGATTGACCAAATTCAAGCAAAAATAAAACTGCCCAAGATCAACAAAAAAGCTATGCCGACAAACGAAGAAAATCGATTGAATTTAAGGTAGGTGACTTTGAAATGTTACAGGTATCTCCATGGAAAGGTGTTATGAGATTTGGGAAAAAAGGTAAGATTAGTCCAAGGTATATTGGACCATTCAGAATCTGCAAAAGAATTGGACCGGTAGCTTATCAGTTGGAATTACCAGAAGAACTCCGCTTAATTCACAACATCTTTCATGTATCAAATCTACGCAAATGTTTGGCAGACTCAAGTTTAGCAATTCCACTTCCTGAGATTAAACTTTACAATAAGCTGAGTTTTATCGAGACACCAGAGGCAGTAACTGACAGAAAGATCAGAGTATTGAGAAACAAGGAGATCAGTTTAGTAAAAGTGCAGTGGCGTTTTCATAAAGGTTCAGAAGCAACTTGCGAATTAGAATCTGACATGAGAACTCAATATCCGTGGTTATTTGAATAAGTGAATTCCGGGACGGAATTCTTTTAAGGGGGGAAGAATGTTATAACTAGGTTTTAGACAAACTAGGTTGAGGTAATTTATACATGTTTATTATGTGGATTACGTGAAATATGCATATCTAAGTAGAAATACATGAACTATATATGTGAAATGTGAACATGATATTGTGCATGCATATATTTGAAAAGATGGCATCACGTATATGTGACTTATACATGAATGCATGTGGGTGAAGCATACATGAGGTGGTGTATATATATGATAAGATATTCTGGTGGGAAACATTATTATAATATCTAAAAACTTATACCTTCATGGTTAAGAAATCATGAATTTTATGATAAATAAACCCACCACCCAAGGTTATTTCTATT
>NW_020203327.1:8287-8560 GCF_001531365.2 Cynara cardunculus var. scolymus | reverse complement strand
GAATAGATTGTTCTTGAGTTTGAAAGGTTTTGATGATAAAACTGTTGGTTGAAAACTATAGACAATATGCTTTTGAGACGATTGTGATTTTGATCTGTCTTCATTTGGAATTAATCTATAGATTTTATGGACAAAACTATGAATGAGGATTCGATAAGATGGTTGTGACTACGATCCTTCATCCGAACTAGTTCATAGATTTTGAAGAAGAAATAAGGGTGGCATATCAAGTAGAGGTGTCTTTTGGAATAAGGGTGACATATCAAGGAGAGG
>NW_020203327.1:3735-7992 GCF_001531365.2 Cynara cardunculus var. scolymus | reverse complement strand
GTCTTTTGGAATAAGGGTGACATATCAAGGAGAGGTGTCTTTTGGAATAAGGGTGACATATCAAAGAGAGGTGTCTTTTGGATATAAGGGTGGCAATTATGTGTGAATATTATAGCTCTTACTATTATATCTTTTAAGACTACAATAGATTTGAGTCCTTACTTCTATGTGATTTGAGAACTCAAAGATATTGCTTCTATTAGAAATAATAGTATTGATGTTATTGAGAAGAGGAAAACTTGGCCTATGGCCATTGATATTGCTTAAGAGTGTTTTGGAACAGAATGGTTATTTTTATGAGGAATCAGAGAGGCTTTGGTTGTTCCTTGTAAGGAACCAGAGGGGCTCTGGTTGGTCCTCATTATTGGACCAGAGGATTCTGGTTATTGATTTGGAAATGAGTAAGTTTTTACTAAATGTACTAATTGGACTAGAGGCTCTGTATCTATTGATAAGAGCTTCTATGTCAAAATCATATTTTAGAAGTTTTAAGAAAAAGAATTTTATACTTAGAATCTTTTTATGAAAAATAGACCAGAGAGGCTCTGGTTGGCTTACACGTTGAACTAGAGAGGCTCTTGTTGATCATGTCTTTTGAACCAGAAGCTCTGGTTAGTACAACAAGAGGCTCTGGTCGAGGAACCAGAAGCTCTGGAAGAGAGACCAGAGGGGCTCTGGTCCTAGTTATTGAAATACATTCCAAGTGTGGTTTGGAACCAGAGGCTCGATGGACCAAAACAGAATCTGATTTTATTTTGCATGTTGTGAAATGATTATTTGATAAATGTTTTGGTGATCTTCACCCTACATTACATAAAAGGGAACCTCACTAGACATTCATGTCTAACCCTCATTTCGTGTTTTCAAAATATGTGTGCAGGTAATGATAATAAGGGAATGAGCATTATGTGAATTACTTCCCTATGTGCTTAGCTGTTTTGGATGCATAGATGCTAGGATGTAAGAACATGTACTTTTGAAATTTTTGGGTTACGTATTTTACATTATAGACTATTGTATTAAGGACCTATGTGGGGGAAAACATGTATTCAATATATAAAATATGTGTTATATGCAATGTATGGATTTGGGGGTGTTACACAGAGGGGCTATGAAGAGCTCTTTTCATCGCATCTCTAGTCAATTCATCGACCATCTGGTTGTTCCTCAGACGTAGTTGTTTTTTCTTGAAGTCTTCCATCGGCTTTCTGGTTCTTCATCACTTGTTTGTATTCATTACTTTACACATATGACTTATGGGGTCTAACAAGTATGAAAAAAAAAACTTAAATTTTGATTTAGACCTAGAGCTCTTATCTAAAAGATGCAGAGCCTCTGGTTTAGATAAAACCTTGGTAAAAGACTTGAATAAATTTCAAATCATCGTCTAGAACCCTCTGGTTCTACTATGAGGACCAACCAGAGCCCCTCTGGTTCCTTTCAAAGAACAACCAGAGCCTCTCTGGTTCCTCTTAAATCTAACACTTGTTCCAAAGCAGAGTTTATTCAAAACCATTGGCCTTAGGCCAAGTTTTCCCCTTCTCAATAACTTCAATACTATCATTTCTAATAAGAACAACATCTCAAAGTCCTCAAATCAAAAAGAAGTAAGAACTCAAATCTATTGTAACCTTAAGAGACATAATAACAAGAGCTATAACAATTCAACATACAAATGACACCCTTATATCCAAAGGGACACATCTCCATAATATTCCACCCTTATAGCCGAAGGTACACCTCTCCTTGATATGCCACCCTTATCCTATGGTGCACCTCCCCTTGATATGCCACCCTTATTTTCTCATCAAAATCTATGGATTAGTTCCAAACGAAGACATACCGAAGTCACAACCGTCTTGTTGAAACAAACTCCATAGCTTTATCCACAAAATCTATAGGTTAATCCCAAACAATCAGTTCTTTCAACAATTTTCCAAACACTAAATCTCCTTTAAATCCTCAAAACAAGATATCATTCCAAAACTATTTTAAAGAGCATAATCTGCTTTATCTTTCCGAAACAGTTTCCAACTCCAGAATCATAAAACACATCTTTAAACTGTTAGAAAACAGTTTTATCAATCCTTTCTCAAATATCAAACTATCAAAACCCAATAGTTTAAATAACATCATATAATGGTTTTTGTATAAAAAACTCACCTTAATAAGTAAATATTTGATGCTTAAATCACAAAGCAATTCTTTCAAACAAACACAGAATCACCAAGATGCTTTTGTACAACAATCTACTCAAGAACAACCTCCACCGCCACACTCAGATACATTTTTTTCTCAAAAACCTTTTCAAAAGAAAAGAAGATAGGATAGGATTTTATCTTTTCATCTCCTTATATATTTTCTAATAGTGGCGGTGGTCGTTTTATAAATTATAAAACTCTTTGGGCAGTGGGTTTAAATATTTTAAAGCCAACTTTACTTCACCATGAAGAATGCCAATTTTCATATTATATTAATAATATCCCATATGCATATTATCCTATGCACACATATTGGTTAACATTTCTACATATATACATCACATCTTGTATGTATATTTTTATCATATTCTCACGTATGCATAAAATTTCATATTCTCAAATATGTATATATGACCCCATGCATTTAATTAAATAACATGCATGTCAATCACGTATATAACGTAGTAATCACATAAAGGTTACCTCGACCCAGGTTGTCAGAAACCAGGTTATAACATTATCTCTCCCTCAAAAGAATCCCGTCCCGGAATTCATTTAACCAAACAGCCAAGGGTATCGGGTTCTCATGTCGGATTCTAATTCCCATGTTGCTTCTGAGCCATTGTGATAACAACACTGTACCTTTACTAGACTGATTTTCTTTATTTCTCAATACCCTAATCTTTCTGTTAGTCACAGCTTCCGGTGTTTCCACAAAATTTAGTTTGCTGTCCAGTTTAATCTCTAGAAGCGGTATTGCTAAACTTGGATCGGCCAAACACTTGCGCAAATTTGACACATGAAAGGTATGGTGAATTAGGCTGAGTTCTTCTGGTAGTTCCGACTGATAAGCTACCGGCCCAATCCATTTGCAAATTCTGAATTGCCCAATATACCTAGGGCTAAGCTTACCGTTCTTCCCAAATCTCATCACACCCTTCCACGAAGATACCTTTAACATCAGAAAGTCGCCCATGTCGAATTCAATCGGTTTTTGTTGCCTGTTAGCATAACTTTTCTGTCGATCCTAGGCTATCATGATTCTTTCCTAAATCTGTTCAATCTTTTCAGATATTACTTGCACAATTTCGGGACCTGTTAGATGCTGTTAGGACCTGTAAACTCAGTTGTGATATCAATCAAATACTCTGGATGATCTTTTAGACAATCAAAGTGCAGCGGAAACAATATCGGTACAAACAGAGTAAGAATTAAGAACACACAGTATATGAGAATGATGAACACGAGAGAATAGCTTCAAAAGTTTTTCAATTGAATTGAAAATAAGACAATTACAATACGGGAAACACGCTAAATTACAAAGGCCTAGCTGCTATTTATACTAGATCCTAACGGCTTTTCTGACATGACCTAGATGTGTGAAATGATCCAAGCCGTCCAAATAAAGTCGATTACAAACATAGTCACGTGAGAAGCATATGCAGCTAACTACCTAAGTAAAACAGTAAGAAGAGGTTCTCCACAGAAGATGAACCGCAGACCCTATGTGAGCCATCCCAAAGGCTCTACTGCATATGACTTCTAAGCTCTTGATAACAGAGGACCATTTTCCAGAACCTCTGTGAGAGACAACAGAGGTTTTGTCAATCTTGACTTGTACGATCAAACAGCTTCTGTTGCTGGTCTTTGTTGTCTTATGTGGAAGAAACCCTTCTGTCAACACTTGCAGAAATCTTTTTCATACTTTTACATTAAGTAAATATTGGAGCTAACAATCTCCCTCTAAGTATGAAAAAGTAAAAATGGACAAATAAATGCAAGAAATGACTAATTGAAAGAATTACAAGAGGAGATAAAACTCATCCTCTGAAAAGAATTACATTAAATTGAAAGAAATATAAAAATGTTGCTCAGGCCTATCTATTACAGAAGATTAGTCCACAGCAGAGTCTAGATAATCGTCTACGGCAAACTGCAGATCTGTCTTGATGGTTCTATAGACCTTGAAAATCTATTCTCTAAAGGAGACTTGAACTTTAATCACTTCTAGAATACCAGACACTTCATCTGCCCTTAGATGCCCTCTTTGTACTTC
>NW_020203327.1:0-2390 GCF_001531365.2 Cynara cardunculus var. scolymus | reverse complement strand
ACGAGCTTTGAAGTGCAGTCTCTGATGGCTTTGTTGGAGGCTCGGGCCTCTGCGAGAAGTTGATCTGTATGTTTGCGCACAATATCTCCTAGGGCTTCAACCATCGCATCTAGCTCTCTGCGAGTGGCTAGATGGTTGATATTTGCCATGGAAGATTTGGTATCCACGCCGTATGTTACTGCAGAAGAGAACATTTGCTTGATTTCATCCTTGAATGTTGAGTAGTCTGTGTAGCCCGCAGAGATGAAATCAGCAGCAAAATGGGCGGCCACCTCTGATAGCTCTGTCTTCAGCTTCTGGATTGAAAAGGGGTTGAGTGACAAAGCGCTGAAGGCTTCTTTGAGGTTATCTTTTTGAAGGACAGAGCTCTGAAGGGCTGAAAGAGTTGTCTTGAGTTCTGCAGTTGTGGATGTCAACACCTTCAGAGCTTCTGTGATTGGAGCAAGATCCTCTGTCATCGATCGAGAGATGAACAAGCTTTTCAACTCATCCATCTTTTGGAATACCGCYRTGGTGAAGGTTTGTAACTCCCCCTTCGTCACATAGGCATCCTGGGAACCTAGATCACCAACACATGGTGACCTAGTAGCCTCGGAGTATGAAGCGCCCTCAGCAACTGGTTTTTCGAAGTCAGCTCATGGACTTCCACCGGATCCTCGGACTTCTCTTTGAGAAGAGCCTACCAATGTTCTGTCAATATCGTGCCTTGTAGGTTCAGAACCTAACATGGCAGAGGGATCGAGTGTAGACGTTGGGCGTTCTAGACCCTCAGTCTCTGTGACTCTCACATATGCCTCTGAAGCATATTCTGGTTGGTCACTCTTGTGTGGAGAGGCAACGGATGCCTCTTTGGGATGTGAAGAGTCCTTGGGCGATGGGACTCTTATATTAAAACCACCATCCTTTTGAGAGGATGTTGGAGTATGATGTGTTTCCCGGGTAGTGCATTCGACAGAGGACGGAAGAATGTCCTCTGCGAGGTTAGCTTGGGTTGGGCTCAGCGTGTGCACGCTTTGTTCAATAGGGGATCCCTCTAGAACAGGGTCCCTAGAAACGTGAGTAGCACAAGGAGGAGGGCTAGGATGTGTACCTTGGGTATCTTTTTCTCCCTCTCCTAACTCCAACTCTTCTTCTTCTTCGTCGTCTAAGACGACCTCTGTCCCCAAATCAGCTACTTCCGTAGGCGCTTTGAACTCCTGTTGAATTTGGAAGATAACGTCTTGAATCTGCTCTGTTGGGGACTTCTCGTGCACCACTTTGCGCAACTTTCTGCGTTTTTTACTAGCCTCTGCAGTGCTCTCTAGAATTGCAGCCTTTGTGACCACAAGCTCTGCGGGTTGGGCCTTCTTCGATTTCTTTTTCTTGGGCTTCTGCAGAGGACTACTTGGACCCTCTTCTTCTGCGGGTCTCTTCTTCCCTACCCTTTTCACAGAAGAGTCGACACCCTTATGTGTCTTCTTAGTCTTCTTGGGTGGCGGACTTGCTACGCTAGGTCGTACCTCACTCACCTCTCGAGCCTCTGCTGGCTCCTCCCTTCGTCCCTCGACTCTCATTTTTTCAACTCTCTCTCGTAGGGGGATTCCTATGCGTGGAGGGGTTTCAGGGACCGGCTCTGGCCTCCTGAATCCACGTTTATATGATTTCCTATCTTCATGACTAAGGTATTTGAGCATGGCTTTGGATATAGGTATGGGGCTTCTGTACCCTTGCTCATGCTCTATTGGATGGAACTCCTTAAATGGAAACAGTCTTGCGTTCGGCTCGGCAGAGGGTAACTTCTCTGCAATCAAATCCCCAAAGACTAGGCCAAAGAACCTCTGTAGAATTAGGTTTGGATGGTTGAGGCCTTCCTTGGCCTTCTTCTGCGCCTTAACCTTGGACTTTTCACCCCTCTGTGTCGCGCATTTCTTCTTGATCAATCCAACCATATCCTCGAATATAAGTTGTGCATAATCAAGAGGTAGGTTGAAATAAATCCCATAGACGATTGAGAGCATTGCATGGGAGGTCTGGTCATGGCTACCGACCTTCCCTGTCAGACAGCATTTTACGATGGAGAACAGGGTATTCCGTATTGGGGGTAGTCCTATGCGTTTGAATTGGGTCCTTTTAACGATTTTGGCAGCATAAGAATGGAATTCAAGGAATTGAATTAATTCCTCATCTGTTGGAGTTGGGGCAAAAGCATCCAGATTAAGATTTTCCAAAGTGGGTAGGTGCAGGGCAGTTCGAAGAGTATTAATGTTGAGTTCCATTGGCACCAAGGATTTGTTGATTGGATGAGAGGCGTAACCAACTATGTTCAAACCAGTGTTGTCCAAGGTTGTAATGTATGAGCTTAGGAGGAATTGGGTGATATATGACTCAGGCGTAGGTTTGGTGGCTGAAAG
>NW_020203326.1:0-21099 GCF_001531365.2 Cynara cardunculus var. scolymus | reverse complement strand
AAATTCGGTTAAGTACAGCTTATCATCCACAAACAGATGGGCAAAGTGAAAGAACTATTCAGACTCTCGAAGATATGTTAAGAAGTTGTGTTATTGATTTCGGGGGATCGTGGGAAGATCACTTGCCATTGATAGAGTTTGCATACAACAATAGTTATCATTCTAGCATCCAAGCGGGGCACCGTATGAAGTATTGTATGGACGTAAATGCTGAACGCCATTGTGTTGGAATGAGGTGGGTGAAAAACAACTAACGGGTCCTGAAATTGTTCAAGAAACTTCTGAAAAGATTGAACAGATCCACGAAAGAATCAAAACAGCACAGGATCGCCAGAAAAGTTATGCAGATAATCGTCGAAAGCCGATTGAGTTTGGTATATGTGATTTTGTGATGTTAAAAGTTTCACCATGGAAGGGTGTTGTCAGATTTGGAAAGAAAGGAAAGCTCAGTCCGAGGTATGTAGGGCCGTTCAGAGTATGTAAACGAATTGGGCCAGTAGCATATCAATTAGAGCTACAAGAAGAGTTGAGTCTGATTCACAACATTTTTCATGTGTCGAATTTGCGGAAATGTTTAGCTGATCCGAATCTAGCTGTACCTTTGCCAGAAATTCAATTAGATAGCAAATTGAATTTTGTGGAAACACCAAAAGCCATAATTGACAGGAAGATCAGGGTGTTGAGAAACAAAGAGATAAATCTGGTTAAAGTACGTTTCACAAAGGACCAGAGGCGACATGGTAGTTAGAGTCAAAGATGAGATTAGAATACCCTTGGCTTTTTTATTAAAGGAATTCCGGGACGGAATTCTCGTGAGGGGTGGATAATGTAATAACCGGATCCTGGTTATTACCTAAGGTATTAAATACGTGATTATCTGATTTAATGATTACGTGATTGCATGATTAATCAATACATGCCAGTATGTGAAGTTGAGTATTATCTGAATATATATTTATATATATATATATATGTATTTAGAAATACATGGTATATATATATATATATATTCATTTGATGCATGCATGTGCTATGTATGTATGTGTGAGTGTGCATCTGGGTAGCATGAGGTGGATAAGAGGTGGGGGAAGGCGGTGTAGCCGACCTTCCTTATTTGGAAGGTATAAAAGAGGCTTAACCTCTTCATTTGTTGAACCCTKCTATTTTGAGAGGATTTGAGAGAGTTTTAAAGAAGTGTTGTCCGGTTTAGAAAAGGAGGTGATTTCAAGTTGGTTTCAAGTGTCAAGTTTCAATAGGGATTGATTTCCAGCAATTTGGTTTCAAAAGCTTGAAAAGGTGAGTGGTTTCTAAATCTTTTTGTATAAAGATTCTACTGGTTTCAATTACATGCTTCGTATTGTTCATATTTGAAAAGAAACCATGATTTTTATGTCTAAGTGTTAAACCRGACAAAGAGTGACCGGATAAGTATTTAAACCGGACAAGCCTTAGGCGGTTTATTGACCGGATTGTTCTTAAACCGGATAAGCCTTGAGCGGCTTATTGACCGGACTAGTTTAAACCGGACAAGCCATGAGCGGTTTGTTGTCCGGAGTTGGTAAACCGGGTGAATGGTGAGCGGTTTAGTCYTAAACCGGACGAGTCTTGAACGGATTGTTGTTCGGGTTTGTTATCCGTTCAAAATGAGAATTTATTCCAAGTGTAAACCGTTCAAAGAATATTTGGTGTGTTGACCGGATTAGATGCCCGGACAAAGTGGACTTTAGTCCAAGTGTTGTAAACTGGACGGTTGTTGATCGGACTAGTTGACCGGACTTGTAAACCGGATGATTGTTGACCGGACTTGTTGTCCGGATGACTTTTGATTGGAATTTCATAAGTTTTATATTTAGACTTTTTATATGATGTAAAATGTTTATTATTAGGATTAATTGTGGATTATAAATTGGGTATTTTTATATCCTTTTAAATAAAGATATGTTCCTACCAAGCGTGGTGACGTAAGTCTGTTTTGGTATTGGAACGAGATTTTTGGGAAATGTTTCTACCAAGCGTGGTGACGAAAGTCTGTTTTGGTATGAAACTATATTGTGGGAAACCCTCCTACCAAGCGTGATGACATAAGTCTGTTTTGGTATGGAAGTGGATTTTATAAATTGTTTCTACCAAGCGTGGTGACGTAAGTCTGTTTTGGTATGAAACACTGTTTTAAATAGTAGTTCCCCAGACGTGGTGACTTTTGTCTGTTCTGGTTTGGAACTGGGAATAGGTACTTTCAGACGTGGTGACTTATGTATGTTCTGATAAGTAGCCCTGTTTTGATGGAGGAACAAGGGTGGCATATCAAGGAGAGGTGTATTTGGAATAAGGGTGACATTGTCATATGTGGATATTATTATAACTATTATTATTATTATTAAATTGGATTTAATAACTTTAAGTCATCATTTCTTTGTGACCTGATGAATTAAAGATATTATTCCTATTTAGAAGTAATAATTTAGATGTTATTGAGAAGGGGAAAATGGTTTGTCATATCAGGCAAATTTTGCCTTAAATCTTTCCTGTTAAAGGAATGGTCTTTTAATTCAAAAGTTTTGATACAGGAAATGTTGGATCTCTATTCAGAAATATTTTATTGAGGTTCTTGGATATACATCTTATTGCGTGATGTTGTGAACTGCATCATTTATTTGTATTGCAGTATATTTCTAAGCAAAAATTTCATTATCATAATTTGGTGTTCATCACCCTGCATTTGCAAAGAAGGGATTTACTCACTAGACCCGTTTGGTCTAACCCTCATTTTCTGTTTTAAATTATGCAATRCAGGAGTAGCTGGGTCCGGGGATATAAAAGSGAAAGGGAAAATGTGATTATTTTCCTAACCTGTTATCTGCTTTTGAAGATACATGTTATATTACATGTAGTAGTACAGGATTTGTTTTGGAAATTTTATATGTAAGTTTGTTACATATAGTAATCCTTGTACTAGTGGGACTTTTTGATGTAATCCATGTTTCTATGTAATGAAATATGTGTTTTATGCAAATGTGGAGTATGGGGGTGTTACAATAATGGCTTGTATAGTTTGTTAGAATTAGATGTTTTATGAATGAAACGTTCCCTATATAGGTGTGTGTGTGTATATATATATATATATATATATATATATATATATATAGGGGCTGGTTCAAAGAGAAACCAACCTTTTTGCGCAAACTATGTGAACCGATCTTGAGCGTTCGTTTTATGATCAAACGGTCATTATTAAATTACTATTAAAAATAATGATTAAATCATTAAATTAATTTGGTTCTTTATGAACAATGGGTTCACAGGGTAATTTGGTAATAACCTCTCACGCATCCATACACAGATACTCTCCGGGCGATTTGTAACCTACGCACGATTACGAAACCGCTAATCTCTACTAACAATAGCGTAAATCATTTGCGGTAAATCAGGTTCATAATCTGCACAAATCGATGGATGATTTTCTCGCAATGCACGCAGTTGTTAGAGGTAAGTTGTACATGAATTAGGGCTTCGATTTGTATGATCACATTTTGAAATATGTTAACATTCGATACCGATTTTAAATACAGAAAGAAGACAAAGCAAAAGATTAATGAAGAAATACGCCTTCTCCAACTTTAAAAACACAATAGATAATCCAGTAGATGTTGACGAGGAACCAGACAACATTACCTCTGCTGTTCAACTGTGTACCAACCAAGGAAGCATGGAACCGAAGAACCAGTCAACAGTAGTTGTGGGAACACAAAAAGGTAAACAACTATAAAACGTGAACTTGTTTGTATGTGTTGAGTTGACGATGAATGTCTGATATATTAAGGATACTATGTTTGTTTTTATGTACACACATTAATGTGCATTTGTTAATTTATCCACAACTTGACTTTTGACATATTCATACTTATTAAATAATCAAACAATCTTTTAAAATTTGTGTAGCATTTTGTTCACAAGTATATCCATATTGTCAGTACTTTAACATTTCTTACTTCTTGTTGTTTTCACATTAGATACACCCCTGTTTTTTCACAATACATTGGGATAACATATGTTTTTACTATTTTTAGTTATAAATCTTGTTATTAACAATAAGGTTTTCAATTTGTATTGAACAAAGAGGTGTGTCAAAGTTAATTGTTCATTGATATTAACTATTTACTTGTTGCGTGTTCACGTTCATAATGAAGTTCAGAAATATGAGAAGCAATACATTTAATTTACAGAAATCAGACTCAATAATCAATTGTTGTTCATTCATAAACAATTGTTGTTTTTATAAATTTTTTGAAGTTGTTATCTAAAATTTTTATTCAGAATGTTCATTATGTTCACATGAAACCACAACATCCTAATGAAACTCGTTTCTTGTAGCTAATAGGTTAATGATATGAACTATTTTTGGTCTGTAATATGAATCGATATAGTCAACATATTAATCTCGACACAAGCAGTGTTCAAATGAACGCACTCGTTGATGACACGATCACATGAACACCTATGCGTATATATGAAAGGTTTTGAAGAACATTTGTGAGTATGATAGCTTATGAAGTACATATGTGAATATATGATAGCCTACGAAGTACATCTGTGAATAAATTATTGCTTATGAACAACCTATTACACTTTTTGTTCCATGCTTCCATTGTGAACAGGTAGATTGAATATTTTGTCGATGGTACCATTTAAAAACAGATCTTCATTTGTGCCAATATATAATCAATTGTATAATTGGTTATTATTAAGGCAAAGTTCTTATGATGTTAATTTGTGAATATGTGATGAAATAATGCCAACATAATCTATTAATGTAGTTTGTACATATTGAAAAATTGTAATCAGTGTCTTTCACGACCATTGATAAAGTTGAACAAATGAGACACAAGCGTTATATTTACGCCATATGGTTGTTTTCTATTATGAAGTACATCTGTGTAACCAACCATTACATTTTTTGTTCCATGTTTCCCTAGTGAACAGTTAGATTGGATTTTTTGTCGATGGTACCATTTAAAAACAGATGTTCATTTGTGCTAATATTAAATCAATAGTATAATTGGTTATTATTAAGGCAAAGTTTTAATGATGTTAATTTGGGAATATGTGATGAAAGAATGCCAACATAATATATTAATGTAGTTTGTAGATATTGAAAAATTATAATCACGGTCTTTCACAATCATTGTTAACTTGAACAAATGACACAAAAGCTTCATTAGTTACTTCTCGTTCATTAGTTATGAACACACAATCTCCATTAGTTACTTCTCGTTCATTGGTTGATTGTGTTTTTCTTTTTACATACGTCTCATTCTCATATTTTTACATTTGGTATAACATATGGTTTACGTATTATAGTTCAAACTCATGTTAATGCTCTTGAATTGTTCACATATTTGTGATGGAATAGGTGTCATATCATTATCTGTTAATATGCACGAGGAGCAGGACAATACAAAATCGGCTGCCCAACGCGGTACCAATCAAGGAAGCATGCCATTAAATAAACAGACAACAGTAGTTGAGGAAACCCAAAAAGGTAAACAACTATAAAACGGTAATTTATTTCAGTGTTTAACTTGTTGTTGAATGTTTGTATATATGTAGGATACGACATTTGCTTTTCAGGACTCACATTTATGCACATTTTTTGATTTATCCACAAAATTGCATTTGACATGTTCATACTTAATTTGAGAACCAAACATACATCTTAAATTTGTCTATAAGTCGGTTAACACGTATGAACATTTTGTCTACCTCTTAGACATTTCTTACTTGTTTTTGGTTTCACATTAGTTTCGCCCTCCGTTTTTTATCATACATTTGCATAACATTTGTGTTTCCTATTTCGTTGTGTCATAGCGGCTCACATGCACAAATATACTTGAAAATGAAACAACATAGACCAATATGAACACCTTATCTTCATATCTGCTGTATGTTCTCATCGCTGATAGCATGTGAACATCACCAACATGAACATAGAGCAATGGCATTAAATGTTTATACCTGCACACAGTCCCAGTGATCCTTGATTTTTGACACAGATGCTGTTCAGAATGCTACACAAATTTTAATATTCGCCAAGAACACTGGTTGATTCAAATTCGACATTTATCTATTCATTGTATTCCGTGTAGCGAACTAGCGATACATTGTCTTTTACATTGAACCAGACCACCTAGTTTAGATCATACAACCATCAGATCGGGTTTCGTTAAACAATCAAATCTGCAATTGAAAGCTTTCGTCATTAAGAACCCACACAATTCAAACGACCTTACGCACATGAATTTTGAAAGTGGTATCAACAAAATGTAGTCCTAAGAAAATCAACATTCAAATTAAAATTAAAATTAAAACCTGAAGCTTATGTTTCTAAAAGAACCCATCTATTCTGCTGCATTTTTTAATGGACAATTCCTGGAGTCATGCATAGACAATTCCTTGCACCTTATGCACATTCTCTTACGCTTTGAGCTTTCAGCAATGGCTTCCTCCCATATATTTCTTCTCACTGGTGGGCTACGAATTGTAATTTCTCCGAACTCGTATCCCAAAAATGATTCTGCCATCTCATTTTTGACGTTGTAGTTCAGTGAGTTGAGAAATTCAGCTTCTACTTCACACTTGAGATCGTGAATTTTGCTTGCAACAGCTTCAAGTTTCTTCGTATCGCGGGCTTAATATATCAATGCAATAGTCCACTGCTGAATGTGTATCATGGGCTAGTTCATTGCGATAATCCCGATCTATTTTGCCTAATCAATTTCGTGTCCTCAATAAATTGGTGGTTATTATATTTTCTTTCCAACGTTTCATTATGTATTTTCCAGAATGAGGTTCATCGAATACAAAGTAAGGACACCCTGTACAACATTTCATTACAATGTCGTATTAATGCATATGTTAATAACCAATTGAATATAATCCATGACCATTACTATATTCATGTATGGATATACAAAATTCATTGGTGAGTTATATATATTGTAACAACAAGTATATTCTTCCATGACCATTACATGATCTCAATAAGCATACTCATGTTTGAATATGCATTGTATCATATTCATGTTTGAATATGCATTGTATACATGACATCATTAGACATTTCTTACTTGTTTTTGGTTGCACATTAGTCGCACCCTCCGTTTTATATCATACATTTGCATAACATATGTGCTTCCTATTTCGTTGTGTCATAGCGGCGCACATGCACAAATATACTTGAAATTGAAAAACATAGCTCAATATGAACACCGTATCTTATATTCTTGCTGTATGTTCTCATCGATGATTGCATGTGAACATCACCAACATGAACATAGAGCAATGGCAGTAAATGTTCATACCTGCACACAGTCACAGTGATCCTTGATTTGACACAGATGCTGTTCGGAATGCTACACAAATTTTAATATTTTTAGGTATAAATGTTGTTAATAACAATAAGGTTTTCAATTCGTAATGTACAAATAGGTGTGCCAAAGTTAATTTGTTCATACATATGAACACATATGTTTATTTTCATCTTATGTTCTACTAAATGTACCTAAAAGAAAGCTAGATAAATGTTAACTATTTACTTGGTGCGTGTCGACGTTGATAATGAATTTCAGAAATATGTCAAGCAATACATTTAATTTTCAGAATAATCAGACTCAATAATCAATTGTTGTTTTTCCCAAAAAATTTAATGTTGATAGCTGAACATTTTATACAGAATGTTCATTATGTTCACAATAACCACAACATCCATAGCAAATGGTTGTGTTGTAGCTAACATCGTAATGCTATGAACCATTTTGGGCTGTAATATGAATTGATGTAGACAACATATTAATGTCGACACAGGCAGTGTTCAAATGCGCATAGTCGCTGTATGAACATATGCTGATATGTATAAACAGAATGAACAACCCATATGCATATGTTCATATGCTCAGTTTCATATGTCTACATATTTTAGGGCAAAAATGCACATATAGGACAAAAAACCGCATTCAAAATTGAGACAAGGGTGCATACATTATACTTTAATGTGTTGGGTTTTTCACGTTGGTATGCATTTCTTCATATAGCTTGTGGGATGTTCATATTCAGTTAAAATGTATTCACCATCTTAATATGTTCATATGTGTCACACCATGTCCGTGTTAGTGCCACCTGTACATGCATATCAATCTATGTGATTGAGATAAGGTAGTATACAACATACAGATCAACTATGACAGGGTTAAAGCAAAGAAGCAAAATACCTGGACATTTGTCTATTACACCATCATAGAAGTAAATTGGTTCATATAAATGTGGCTTTATGATAAACCATTTAACTTATTTCTCGTTATTTCTGTGGGGTGAGGAGATGGTTCATCTACATAGCGAACAGAATATGAACACACAATATGCATATGTATGAGCAGCACGAACACATAGAATGAGCACACATTATGTATGAACACATTCTGTTGATGCATAAATAAAAGAGTTTGGCAATCACATGAACTGTTCTTGTCATAATCTGGAACATATGACCAGATAGCTGTTCAGATTTCATTTCACTTTATATGGTTCAGATAAGTGAGATTTGTACATCCAAATCTTTCATGCCTTGCACACAAGGTAAAATGGGAAACTATAAGAGGTATGCAAAGAAGAGAGGGTTGTCTAGTAAATGCCTGTACAGAGTGGCTAACTGTCTTCCTTGGGGTCTATTTGACTTGGTTTCTTGATTTTGGCGGTGACTGTTGTTGGTCATTTTAAATCTACCAGTTCCGTTGCCCTCCTAGCTTAGTGTGTTTAATCAATGATTTAGCATATGTTCTCACTATACAAGTTTGATGTTGCACACCTCATGATTGTAATACAAATTATGTTTGTTACTCATGAAATGCACACCTCATATGTTTGTACACATGTGTTGCAAAAATGTTTATAGTATAAATTTTTTTTGTACAAGAGAAGTAGTTACATGCTTATAATTCCTATACTTTGTAGTCATACCCAATGTTTTGATCAATCTTGCTGTCATGTTACCTTAGTAGTTTAAGATTTACCCGAACATATGCCGATATGTATAAACAGAATGAACAACCCATATGCATACGTTCATATGCACAGTTTCATATGTCTACATATTTTAGGGCGAAAATGCACATATAGGACAAAAAACCGCATTCAAAATTGAGACAAGGGTTATACTTTAATGTGTTGGGTTTTTGACGTGGGTATGCATTTCTTCATATAGCTTGTGGGCTGTTCATATTCAGTTAAAATGTCTTCGCCATCTTAATATGTTCATAGGTGTCACACCATGTCCGTGTTCGTGCCACCTGTACATGCATATCAATTTATGTGATTGAGATAAGGTAGTATACAACACACAGATCAACTATGACAGGGTTAAAGCAAAGAAGCAAAATACCTGGACATTTGTCTGTTACACCATCACAGAAGTAAATTGGTTAATATAAAGGTGGCTTTATGATAAACCATTCAACTTATTTCTCATTATTTTTCTGGGGTGAGGAGATGGTTCATTTACATAGCGAACAAAATATGAACACACAGTATGCATATGTATGAGCAGCATGAACACACAGAATGAGCACACATACTCTATGTACACATGAAGATATGAACAGTCAATGTATGAACACGTTCACACACGAGTAGTTGAAACTGTTCACACGAACATATGCATGACATGTGTACATGTGTTGGTTCATATGTTGTACATTTGTACTTTATAAGCTAGCATCATGTCATGACAACTTTGGATTGGTCTGCTTAGTTTACAAATCCAGCATGTTGTACCTGTAACAATAATGGTCAACGCAGATTACATTACGTATATATAGTGAGTAGTAATAATGTGTTTTTGGATGCGTTCATATGAACACTCAATCACACCGAAATGTCCTTAACATTAAGACATCTCCTTTTGTGATCACGTGAATGTGACTGTGTGATTGAATATGCATATATGATTTGCACACACATGTGCGAAGTTCTTAAAAAAGTAGTATCGTTGTGCATGTGTCAAGATATGATCGAAGTCATAAGTATATATATGTTATTATTGTCCTTTCCCTTTATGTTCATATGGATGAAATTTGTTCGTAATGAGTAATGTTGTTATCTTTGAAACAATTGATTCTCTTGTCATAAATTGCCAACATGCTATACACTGTAGGTATCATTCCATGTTTCGGGCACACCTATTATTTATTAAACATAATTATTATGCTGAAACTGATGAAAAATGAACCATGTAGGTTCATCATCTTCAATGGTGTTGATTCTAACAAAATCGAAGGTGATGGGTACCACGAAACAAGCAGGTAAGTTTGGTTCTTTTTTTAATGTAATTTACAAAAAATATGACGAAAGCCTTGTAATCCTATTAACACAATAGACTGATTTTTTTAAATAATTATCCTATTTTGAGTACAGGTCAGTTTGTTAAGAATGTTAGCCTACCAAGAGTAGACGAGTCAATAAAAGACACTGTAGACCCCATCAAGTATAACCCTGTGGATACAGATACCGGTGAAGTAGGTGCAGGTACGACAATGTATTTACTGTTCAATAAATTTTTGCAACAATTAACATTTAGCACACATATCCATGCCTGTATCAGTATCCATTACCTGATTTATTTAAGTTTGTTTTTGTAAATTGTCCATGAATGCAGAAACTGAGCGTGATAATGATTTTAAAAATGCCGATCATCCTCGAGATACAGCTGGTGTAAGAGTTACTAGAAAGGGAAAAAGCTTGGCACGTGGAAATGAAAACGAAGTAATTGCTGCGAACGACGCAAAGGACACGACGTTATGCATAAGAACTCGGACTTCTCTGAAAACATTGTACGACACAGTTAAGTCACTAACTATCGCCCAACGGGCAGCGGTCAGGGACATGGGTTTCCAGTCACTATTGGATATGACATTAGATGGGATTCCGGCGAAGATGGGATTTTATGTAGTGGATAATCTCGATACAGATACGATGAGCATCAATATGAGAAATGGTGTAATCCCCGTAACAATCAATTCTATCCATGAGGTTCTAGGGCTGCCGATGAGTGGAGTTGATCTGAACTCAGCTGATCCGTCACATTGCATCGATGACATAGTTACGGCGTGGCGTAAACAATTCACAAAAGACAGGATGCGTCCGAAAGATGTTATAAATGTCGTACACAAATCTGCTGATGCGGGTGACTTTTTCAAGCTGGGTTTCCTAGTTATAGTAATCAACACCCTAGCGGAATGTAGCAGGGTAGGAGTTTGCAACCTGAGGTTTCTGTCCCGTATCCATAGCTTGGAGATGATTCCACAGATCAATTGGTGCAAGTACGTTTTAGACTGCATCGCAAAAAGTAAGAAGTGTTGGAATAGAGAAAGCCTGATGTCCTTTTATGCAGGACCATTAACATGTTTGACGGTAAGTACCGTTTTTTGTTAATAGAGATTTTAATTAAAAGAGAAATACGAATAACACGAAAAAGCTAATAATTTTTCATACCTTGTAGTTGTTGTATGTACAGTCTACAAAATGCGAACAGATCCAAGTATCAAAAGATGCACCGCCCATTAGGTCTTGGACAATGGAACTGCTCCGTAAACGGCAAGAGTTGGAGATTAGGAGTGGCGGACTTGGATGTGTTACGATGAAACATAAGGACAATGTCGGGCATGGTGCATGCGACACAAATGTTGTTGGTGGTACGGCAGAAAAAATGAGGCTGGATCTAGTCGAAGACATCAAGCAAAAGACGCACAAAGGAATAAGCAGGTAACTTATAAAATGTTACAGTTAATGAAATATTGTTGCATACAAATGAAATAATAACCTATATATATGTCATTCTGTATCCGCGATTCTGCCAAACGCAACTAGTACCACATTACAGCATATGTTGGATTCGCATTTTTGGACTCTCTGACTGATATGTTATTAGAGCATGCTTCTTCTTAGGACGAAAGTAGCCTATTTTTTACATTTTCATGCGATAATGTTTTTGAAATGCCCTTATCGGTGAGACAACAAACCATATTCATTATTGTTCGCTTTCTTCCAGGAAACTAAGCCTATTTAGGGGCTTGATATCGAGCGGTAACCTGTGACTTTTCTGTTTTACATCTTCTGGTCGGTTATTCTGGCCCTCAATGGCTACCCCTCCGAGTCTTGGATGAAGTGGTGTGACAGCACCACTATGGATTCTAGAGCTAGGGCCTTGACTTGTCATTTTGGGACTAGGAAGTGGATAATACACTGACCCCTGCTGGGTTGCCAAAATAACCCTGCCATCTCACCTCCCATACAATTATGCCCAGATTTCTGGCCTGAGCCAGTACTGGAGCAGTGGCCAGATCCAAGGAACGGAAAATCTGGATTAGGTTTTGATGCATATAAAGCAGAGTTTATAACTTGATCTGTTCCAAATGCTCCTTGTAGATTATGGTAAATGCTATAGGGACTAAGGATGTATCACTGAATTATGGTATTGGGAGGTATAGTTTTCTGATCATGTCTTCTAACGTAAAGGGCAGAAGAAGGGAAAAAATGGGTAGTCAACCTTAGGTAGCAGTTTCATATGAAGCTGGAAAATAATTGGTGAATAATAAGAGAACTTATCAAGTTAGGCAGAATTGATTTCCTACAAATTAAAAACTGATACAACTACTTTGAAGATGTTTAGTAATTGTTAGAGCTGTTGAGTTAAACAAAACTTTCAAATCCTAATAACCTGGTCACTTGTTTAGTAGCAACAGTAGTTTCCACTATGATGATCCACCATTTCAGCTTAGCTATTGCACAATCTTCCTCGTCCTACTCGGTACTCATGTTCATCATTAAATACATGTTTCTCCATCTCTTTGCTTTGTACTTTAAGTTCATGCCCCAAAAGAGAGCTCTAAAGTTCACCTATGTTCATTGGTTGGTTAATAAAATGAGATAGTTTTTTATTTTTTAAAACGTTGACCATTTATGTACACATGATGTTCACCTATTTAGCCCGTTTCACATGCACACCAACATTATATGGACATTAACCTACCAAAACGACATATCAATTTAGATATGTGAAAATATGTTGCGTAGATCTTACACATAATATGTATTGTTTTACTCATTGTTTTTTGTTTTCCTAAGGAATGTATGAGGATCATGGGGGAAAAGATTGCGGAGTTGTGCTCTCAAAGAGTAGAGGCAGACTTATTGCTGGAAGCATTTGTTGAACAATTCCCGGATGATATAGATTTTGACAGCTTCAAAGGACAATTAGCAGCATTGTTTAAAGGGAGCAGATGGGATACACGAACAACCGTGGGTACGGATGATGCAAACCCAACGGTGTGCCAAGTCCCTAACCGGGCAATCGTTGAAGTAACTCCTACGAAGATGGCCATAATACCGGATCCAGACTTGTTGTCGCCGCTGTCGCAATTCTGGACTAGTCCAACGGTTATTACAGAGGTGGATAGGGCATCCAACGAGAAAACGATGCAGCTGTCAAAGGAAAACAGGAGATATACGCGGTCTGTTCAGAAGGAAGCTGATGGGATTCATACAATACAGCCGCAGGTGCAGCAAGTTGGAAGCGTACGGAGTAGAAATAGTGATCAGACTGAGAATAAGACAAGTAATATTTTTAAACGAGCGAGAATCAGCGACAAATCAATTGCTTTGGGTGGAGGAATCGAGCCACCGACATTTGATTTTGGGATAAGTCCATCAGGGAAACAGGTAGTTGATGTTGTGGATACGGTGAATACAGTAGCAATGAAGGAGTGTCCGAGGCTGACCTTGTCGAAGAGGGATCCGAAGTTGAGCTTCAAGCTACAATCACCTTATATCACACGTTCTGTTTCATTCGACGTAACAAATGACGAGCGTATGCTACAAGATTGGATCTTAAGGGCTATCGGAGGGTTACTGTAAGTTGTACCTTACATTTTCATAGTTCATGCTTTTTACTTTATTGTCTAAATACATCAGTTTGCATAATGTTTACATGTTAATACCCAGAGAACCTGTTTTCGTATCCCCGTGTGGAAGAAGACTAATTGCAATCTCTTGCATCCCAATCCATGGTTTGTCGAGATGTGTTAGACGGGTGGTCAGCAGTGCTAAACAAGGATGAAAGATTGCGGAGCAATGACTCTCCGCGACACTATTTTTGTCACACAAATGTTTCGGTAAAATAAATAAAGAAGCCAATATTTCCGCTACGAATACAGAACATGCACTATATACAAATCCATTAATGGTGTTGTTTTGTATGCAGATGGATGGTATAATGAGGAACCTTTCTCTAGATGTGCACGAAAGATACGAGATTTTCAAAAAAAACCTTTCAAGTTCAGCAAACAATGATAAGGAGATCATTAGTATGCGCAGCGTTGACATGGTATGTATATAACATGCGTTTCTAATATCAGCGTACCGTGCTTAAAAATAATGTAGTTGTCGACTGTATCTTACGTATTTATGATTACAGGTATTCTTCCCGGTCGTAGAGGAAGCATTATACTACATAGTTGTTTTCGACTTGAAACGGCCTTCAATCGCTATAATTGACTCAAGGGATCGGGATGGCAACCTTGAAGATATATATGGAGATAGTACGGTCGTATTGGTAAGTATACATTGTTATTACTAATATTATACATGACACATGATTCCTTAATTATTCTGTCAACATGATAATTTATTCAGCAAGATATGATGATATTTCATCTTATGAGAGAGGGCCACGATGCCGAAAAAATTTATGCGGAGATGGATCAGGAGCAAATCAGGACTCGGTGGCAGTCACATGAGAGTTCGATTGATTGTGGGGTAATGATGATACGACACATGGAGACGTATTTTGGTGCCGATGGGGGGAAGTGGGACTGCGGCCTTTACAAAGAGAGTACAAAGCAGAAACGACAGCTTAAGGATCTCCGGACTAAATACTGCGCGAAAATCCTTTTGAGTGAAGAGAACATCCGTAAGGCTTCGATCATCAAGGACGTCGAGCGCTTCATTTCAATGGAAACATTGTACAACGCCAAGAAGACACGTGGAAATATACGAATTGGTTGAGGGAAGGTGTAGATGGCACTTGTATTCGGTCTTGCAACATGGATATCTCAGTTTTTTGTTTAATGCTTTAGTATCTTCTATGCGTATAACATGGATTTTGGTCATGAACATGATATAACCTGCTGTTTTTGTTTGAAAGTGAATGTGATAAATTAATATTTTATATGCGAATAAGATGGATCAGCAGTAGTGACCATACCGATAATGTAGTATTTGTCTGAATGTGCACATGTGCATGATCTATATGTCATGACCATATGTTGATATTTATTCGTTTTATAGATGAAGCAGCCATGTTTGATTTTGACATATACAAGATGTTTGGTCCTTCATCCGGAGGTGTGTTGGTTAAACCAAAACTTATCTGTTCGTGAACGCATATACATGACAATTGATGTTACTAAACACGTTCAAATGAACAACGACATGACTTTTTGTATATATTGGTATACTGACACCTACATATTCACACAACTTATGGCAGTTTTAACTGATCACTATTTTCCGTGGACCGTTCTGTGACCATCAACAGGGACGCGCGTTGAACTCATAGGGATGCGTGGGAGTGCAACTGGGGATGTGTGACATTGCATGTCATTTAACATGTGGATGGACGTGTTGATACTATCTAGCATAACATGAACTTGTATCATCATGTCAGGTTCGTTCTGAACTTTATTTTTTGTTTACAACCCTTTAAATATACATGCAGCTTTATCTCGTAACATCGGTATAGCAAAATCACGCATTTTGATTACTCTGCATCATGATTTGACTTACAAATATGATGAGATGTATAATGATCATTCCGAGAAGAATATTAATTCTTCATAAATATTGATATATGCATGAAACATCAAACATGATATATGCATCATGCAAACCAATATCCTTCTAATGTGCACTGTGTTGTCGCATTATGATGTTTTTATGTTGTCTACATAAAATGATCGTTCCAATAAGGTTAAAATTTTGCATTGACAAACATGTTATATATTTTGTGTAATATCGTGAATTGCATCTAAATTTCATATATTGTATCCGTGGGCGCGCTACATGTTAGAAACATAATGAACACATACCTTTTCCCGACTTCGTGTTTCAATGTAGTAAACATATTCATTAAAACGGGGATACTACCATCCCCGAGAAGTTGGTGAAACCGTATAGGAAATATAAAAAACACAATACAAAATGTACATAACGTATCAATAACACTAATGGCACTATGAAATAGCATCAACAATTTATTCAATCAAAACACTGAGATCAAGTTCAAGCTGTTTAACAAATAAAGCCACATGAACAACATGTTTCGATGAAGCCGACCTATTAGAACAAAACGATAAGAACTCTAAATACTTGCCATCTAACTAATCTATCAATTCTGGGCAATTACGGGAGTCATGACCACTACGTTGTCCACACGTTGCACATTTTTGTTTAGCCTTTTTGCAATTAGTTTGCATTTTCTCAGATACACTTACCAGCCTCTTGCCAGTTCCACAACCTTTGTTCCTTATTCCAGATGGTGGTAGAATGTCCATCTCATCAGGTATGGAAACACCTAAATGATCTCTAATCGCATCCAACTTTTGTTGTGATGGGTCTTCGTATGGAACTTCCTTCTCTATATCAACCATGAATTCTTCAAGGTTACGCCCCAATCTATCCAATATAGATTGATCATTGCGGGCGATGCTTATTATGTCATCCATCTTGGAATATAATTCACTTATAGACTTTTCTTTCTCGACGTTGACCTCCCCATAACGAACTCTTGCGGACTGAATCTGTACTGGAACTAACTCTCGTTTCCATCGACGTAATACGTATTTTTCCGGAATGCGTTCAACTTCGTCATTTATTAGTACCTTGAACGCGTGACGACAGAGATACCCATTACGTGTAAATAGGTTACAATCGCACTCGACTGTGTTTGTTGAGTAATTACAACCCACCTGTCATGAAAGAAGTTTCCAACAACATCAGTCAAGAAAACAATAAATATAATATAATCCATTGTGTTGCGAGTTAGGGATAGTATACCAAATACGAGATGTTGTCATCTGATTTCTTGGTCGTCTGGCTTATCAGGAATGACTTGAAATCATCCCGGCATTCCACGGTCTCAATAGCACAAAATCAAACAACCTTCTTTATTTCCTTTTGGATGTCAAAAAACACGTTCCGACTGTATATGCTTGATGCATGCCTTTCTATGCGCAATGGAGTAAGAAACTTGGGATTAGTCGTTCTTGTCACTGATTCGTGAATAGATTGTCTGTATCTTTGTTTTTCTATAGCTACGTCGTAATTATTAAGGAATTGCACCAAATCAAACCAGTACGATTCGTATATGTTGATATACAAATTCGAACTCTCGGATCTTGAGGTTGTTTTCATTAGACCAGACATCGGCATGTTCTTGTAGTAGGTAGGAATCCACGAGTGTCGGATTTCATACATCTCTGTAAACCAAGTATCCCCCGCTAGATTGTATTTATCTACCATCTTATTCCAACGGCGTTCGAACTCCGTTGGGCCAATATGAATGTTCCATACGAGCTTGTTGATGACTTTATTGAACGTAGTATCATGATTTAGTGCAACACTAACCTGCGTCAACGAAGCTTCTACATATGAAAGAATAACACAAAAAACGCAATAAATTAGATAGCAGCGAATATATACTACTTACTTTTGAAGGGACCTTCTTCATAATGTGCCACATACATAGTCGATGCTTGGATTCGGTGAACACCTTTGGAATAGCTTGTTTCATTGCAGAACATTGATCTGTAATTACGAACACCGGTTGCTTCGCATGACACTTCAGAAAGGCCTTTAGAACCCACGTAAAGTTATCAATCGTCTCTACACTTATGAGAGCGGATCCAACAACAACAAACGACTTATGGTTGTCAACAGCCAAGAAAGGAACAAAAATCATTGCATGCCTGGAATACAAATAAAAAAATATGAGTATATAATCGTAGCCACATCATATGTCCGTTAGAAATATCAAATCTTATCAACTTTAAATAACTAAATTGCAATTGGTGATCTTACTTGTTAGTGCGAAATGTACCATCGAACGATATGACATCACCGAATTCTTTGTAGTTAATTCTAGCAACTTCATCCGCCCAGAAAATTCTGCTCAACTCCTGATCATTACATTTGTATTCAAAAAAAAACCGGGGACAACATCACGTCTGTTTGATGGTTTATTGATCAACATCGTCGCGTCCTTATTCGCAACACAAGCAACAGCATCCCTCTTGAAATTCTTGAAGTCAATTTCAGAGATGCGAGTATGCTCAAATCCACCGTTCAATGCGGTTTGAATACGGTGAGCCCTCCTCGCACCGACTTTGTAACTCGAGCTATTTAAAACAGTTTTGAAATATGTATACTTCATCTGTCTATTCTTCCGAGAGAAACGACGATCGTTAATATTGAACAATGCATGGTTATGTGCCTCAACAAACTCATATATCTCGTAACAAGCCCTATCCTTAGTCAAATGGATTTTTATGCAAGCATTACAACCACAACGTTTGATGTTTGTATTACGGTATCTCCTCTCACCCGGCTGCATGTACAACGAATCAAACTCCTTCTTTTTTGGGTTTCCCTCCCTACTGCAGACAAACCACCTAGTTTGAATTTCACCATGTTTGTTCGTCTTTTTTACATGCATGCGAACATCAAAGCCGGCGTTGTCTGCATAAGCCATGTACATCTTTTCAACTTCATTTATAGTCGCATATTGTGATTTCATATTTGGCTTAAGCGCGTCATCTACCTTCGGGATAAAAAACTGTATTCCTTCTGAACTCTCTTCTATGTCATTATCAACTTCTTGTTGTGAAGAAGTTATGCTATCAAGATCTGATGGGAAAAAGAAGTTAGACTGTGGTATTAACGTTGGTATAACAATAATTGAATCTACCAGATACACAAGCAGGTAGGTAAAGATAAACTACAAACAACTTGAAAAAAAAATCTTAATTGATTTGTCGAACATACCTCCTTATTACTACTGTATATAGGTAGGTAATGTAATCTGATAAGTCTTCATATGTTACAGGTACAGCATGATGCATGACATGGTGACTTATATCATAAAGAAAAGAGCTTGAGGTAATATGCAACTACCTTTTGTTTTGAATAATATGTGAAAAAATGATAAAAGTACGTGGGATATGCATCCATATGAACAACGACATGACATAGCAACAACATGTGAACACATCTGCATCGCTTGACGTTGTGAATATGTTAACACAGATGATGTGCGCGACGAATATAAAGCAGTCATGAACAAATGTACAAACATAGAATCCTAATGGGTATGTGTTCGTGTGATCAGCACCTGTGTGAACGAATGTATGAACACAGCATCCTAATGCTTCTTTAGAACAGCACCTGTGTGAACAATCACAACATCCTAATGGGTAAACGTACACAGACGCTGATCACATGAACACATGGAACATGGAGGCATTGAAAATGTTATGCACATTATGATCACCCTCGTGTTCGTACATTCACATAGAGGTGTGCTCGACGAACATATGCAACTATGATCACATGGACAACTTATGTTCATATGTCGGCCATGCGTATCTATGTGAATCACACCTGTGTGAACGAACACAACATTTTAATGTGTAAGCGAACACACCCGCTGATCACATGAACAAATGGAAACATGGATGCAGTGAGAATGATATGCACCGTATAATCGTCCGAATGTTCGTGTGAACATCGATTATGTCTTGCAATGTACAAAGTCGAACACATGTTCAGATTTGAAGAAATATACTTCAATCTGTTGTTCACATCTGCTGCATGTTGATCCTTGCTTTTCGAAAAACACCACACCATATTCTGTCTGATGTTGGTCAACACATAGAATCATCTTAGTGGAAAACATGGATGCACCAAAAAATGTTATGCACTCGTATGTTCTAAATATCGTACTCAATAATCATTAGGTTCATTTTATACGGGGGCGATTGCAGTATGTTCATGCTGCTAATTTCACATAGGTGCTGTTCAATTTGTATGTCTTATTATCTACTTCCATTGTTTCATATTTTGTAGTATGTTTTTTGAACATATGTAGGCCCGTATATTGCATCAGATTCTTGGACGATTTCAACCATATTGCAAAGCATATTTAATATACAACAAAGGTAATGGTTGTTCATTTAAACAATATAGAAGAAATAGTAACCACTTACCAATCGGAACGCTTTGATCATCTTCTTCATCATCGGGAATCGTGTTTCGACCGTACTCATATCCGGAATTAAGTTTGTCGTTTACATTAACCTAAAGTTGTTTTACAATAGGATTCTCCATTTACCTTGAACGAAACGAAAATATTCTACAATTAGCAAACCAATTTCAATATATGTAGAACATCAATTGAAATAAAGAACATGAACATCAAAAAAAAAAATCATAAAAATCTCATAATTAATTAGATGTATCCTTAAAGATTTGTAACCCCCAATTAATTATTAGGGGGTTACAAAAGTTTAAATTACCAAATTACCCCCATCTTTAATTTATAAATTAAAATTGAACCTAAACTCAAGAAAGCATTTGATTGGTTGGTATCGGTTCACATAGTTTGCGCAAAAAAGTTGGTTTCTATTTGAACCAACCCCTCTCTCTCTTTCTCTCTCTCTCTCTCTCTATATATATATATATATATACACTATATGATAAAACATTTGACAAAAACTCGTAAAAACGATTATTTTTTATGCACATACTGTTTATTGATGCATATTACTTAAAGTTTAAGATTACAAGTAAATGGTGCATAAGTACAACTTATTAAAGTACCATACTTGAATTCGTCTAACTAACTGCAGATAAACATAATCAAATATTAGATAAACATCTCATTTTAAATATAAAAAATCTAAAATATAATTAGGATAATTATTGATAACTAACAGAATACTT
>NW_020203325.1:6310-21519 GCF_001531365.2 Cynara cardunculus var. scolymus | reverse complement strand
CTTTTCACCAAGCCTCTTGATGAGACAAGATTTAATATCTTGATCAGCGAATTGGGCATGTTGAACACTGAAGATTAACCTTCAGTCATTAAACATCACTCAGTAAGTGAAATGATTCAGTGCTCTATCTCTAACCCTGAACTCTGGAGTAAATATATCTATTCTCTCTAAGGTATGACTACTCTTCTCTTTTCTCAACTTAAAACTTTCACTGAAGCTTTCTCTTTTGCAGTGATAAAATGTTTTAAAAGGTGGTCTTAGTGATTCTCTACACTCACCACATCTTCTAGTATATATCTTTATACTTATCTTAGAAATCTAAAAGATCACTGAAACTTTTCTTATCAGTGACCAAAAAGGTTTTTTTTTAAATGTCAGTTTCAATGACTCTCTTATCACTAAAATCTGATGTCTTAAAACTATCACTGAATATTTTCTCTTCAGTGATAAAATGTTTTAAATAGAGTTTTCAGTATCCTTTTTAACACTGAATGACTCTTGAATGGCTCTTCTTTTTCTTAATAACTATTTTTGTTTTTAAAGGAAAATAGTTAATGAATCATCTTTATGACGACATTCTCTGTTTACTATGAGCGACGATTTGAGACGCGCAAAATGATCTGTCATTACGCTACCTCATTAAATGTCATCCAATCGTGGATGAGAACGTGGCATATTTTTCATCATGACCACTTTCCCGAACCGTCGTCTTTTCTCTCTCTCATATTACTTCTCTCTCCTCCTACCTATAAATATGAGACTTCTTCTCCACTTTTCTCTTTACGCTTTCAAAATTCTTAGACAAACCTCTGCTAAGATTTCTCCAAAGCAAGAACTCTCTAAATCTTTAAACCTTTTTCCGACCTTTCATCTTAATCTTTAAAGGTCAGAATCTTCTTTTCTTCTTACCGTTACAAGAAATGTGTTTGATATGATTATAAACTTTGTTCTTTTAATACATTAAACAGTAAAGGTTTTTTAATCATCTCTTTCTTGATTATTAATCTTGTTTCTTTATACACATTCTACTTGAAAATCCTAATCTTGTAAGGATTTTACAAAAGAAGTTTTTCCTGGTTTAAAAACTTTTTCTATACTCTTTAACCATAAACTCTTGTCTTATTTCTAACAAACTTGTTTGTTCCTGTTTGTTTTACTTCTTATTGATAATAAACAGATGACTGCCAAGAACGTCAACTTCTCCATTGACGAGATCTCTATCAAGGCCAACAACCACATTGCCTTGTTGGAGATACTCTCCATCAGAGCACATTACCAAGAGGCGGCTGACTTCCTTAAGCAGTCGACCTTAGGCTACGCCCCCAACCATGAGCCCCTAATGGTCAAGGAACTTCTTCAGCAGTTTTGGTATATTGCTGAGGTTGTCGAAGTCCAAGACAATACTGGACGCACAATGGAGAAAATCCATTTCACTTTCAACCGCATGGAAGTGAACTTTCGGGTGTCTACACTCCTCTCAGCTCTCTGTCTTCCCAAGGGTCCCTTCGACAGCGAACCCTTCACCACTGAGATCATCAACTTTCTCGACGCCATTGGCTACCAGTGGCCAATGAAGAAGGACTCCAGCGCCCCTCTCAAGTCCTTGACAAAGATTGAGAAGAACAGGATGTCAGCTGTCTGGCAATACCTGTTTTCTCATTTCATCCAATGCATGGGTGGAAAAACTGGAGGTCGGGACCAGGCCTCTAGGATCGCTTTGATCATAGGCGTATTTGCGATGCAGCGTCGCAATATAAATTATGTTGCGGTCATTTTCGATGACCTGGTGCTCAAGCTGAACAAGCGCCATCGAGAAAAGGTGGTGCCTTACACCAGGTTTCTTTCGATGGTATTGACAAAGATCTTCAAGACTCTTTACCCCAAAGAAGGAAACCTTCCAGCTTTCCGTTTTGGATCCATGATTATGGATCATAAGCTGAGGGACAGTGATGTGGCACTATCTTCCATTGTGTCCATCACTACCTCTTCACCTCAGGAGGCCATGACAAGGGCAAACCCCCCCCCCCGCGTCTAGACAAGCCACCAAAACCCCTTCTAAACGACCTTCTCAACCAACTATTGGTTCTCCTCAAAGAGCCAAGAAAGCCAAAAAGGGGACAACTACGTCTCTAGCTGGGGCCTCTCAAAAGGCTTCAGTTATTGAAACTCGTCTTTACCCCCGAGGTATCTTCTATTCAACCTCCCAGCTCTTCAGTGATTTCTCCCATCATTGTCGTATCAGTGGTACCTTCACCATTCACTTCAGTGACCCAAATCACTGAAAGTGTAAATATCAGCGCCGCCACCGCTGAACACCCACGTCTCTTCTCGACCATTTTCTTTTCTCCTCCTTCATTGGTCTTTACACATGTCGATGATGTACAGTGACTGTCCTTCCTGATACTGAGACGCGCACCACTGAACCTGAGGTTGCTCCTTTTGATGCTCCTCAGCATACGGATGTCCATCCTCTCGAGGACATTTTTGCTCATGCCAGTGACAATCCTTTAGATGTCGCTGAAGGCCCCTCAGGTATTCCATCTTCCTACCCTTTCTTTTCTTCTAACCTTGAGCCTTCAGCTCACACTTCTTCTTTTGCAGGACCTTCTACGATGCATCAGTCTAATGCTGACTATGATGGATGAGATGGAGAGATCGATGATGACTATGATATGGCATCTAACGTCAAACTTCTCTTTCCCATTGTTGATACCGTCCTCTACAGGATCAACGAAGTTCACCAAGAGATGCCCCGTCAAGGCGATCTTGATGTGAACTTCCTTGTCCTCCAGGCGGATGTTCAAAAAGTTCAGAGCCATCTCCTGATTCTCCAAGAAGCTGTTCAAGCCAACACCAACGCCATTGCTATTCTTCACAGCAGGGCAGACGATGCTCAGGCTATCACTGATCAATAGACTGGTCTTCTTCAACAAATCATGGATGTTGTCCGTCAACCAACTCCAGTGATTGCACCCTCTTTCTCTGTCAATGATCGTGCCCAGCTCCATGAGATGCGTGAGGCAACGACAACTCTAGCCAATGCTTTGCAAAGGCTCGAGGATTCTATGGTTCTCCAGCGTCAGTGCTTGGACGAACTCTCTGGCAAAGTTTCTCAATCCTTAGCCAGAGAGGGGTAGATGAGGTCCAACGCTGGTGAATCACCCGATGCTGCTTCTACAGCTTCTCAGGCTGTTGGCCCAGTATCAGCTTCAGTTGTAGTTGAAACTGAGGCTCTCAGAGCTGAAGCAGTTGTTGCTCCTGTAATCCCAACCACCGAAGCTGCTCTAGCTAAGGATGTTGATGCCATCCCTAGGGATGATGCCCACACCATCGCTGCTGCTAGTGATGATGATGATGAAGATGAAGATGAAGATGAAGATGATGATGATGAAGACGATGATGAACCTACCATTCCAGACACCGGAGATGATCTAGATGGCAACGACGACGATGACGATGAAGATGACTTTACCATCAAGTTCTAGAAACCATCAACCGTCACTAAAGGTGTTACTCTTGGGGATTCCGCATCCCAGGGGGATCAAAGGCAAGGTGAATCGACTCCATCAGGGAACCAAGACCCCAAGTCGAAAGGCAAGGCGATCACTGAAGAAGGAAACTTGAGGATATTGTTCAATATTCCTCAACAACCTTTGTTTGAAGACTCTACCTCTCAGGTAGTGATCACTTCAACCTATCAGCTTCATATTCCATCAACAACCTGCGGTCAATTGGAGCGGGTACCTGATCAACCCACTTCTCGTGCTCCTACCGACAGGCAGATGACTTAACTGAAGGAGTCACTCGACCATACTAGAGTAAAAATTCCTCTTCGTACGTCTAGTGGTGCTGAGTTTGACTTCTTATGTAAAGCTGAAAGACTCGAGGCATTACGGGCTGAAGAAAAGCTAGAACTTCAAAAGAAACAGACTGAAGACAGCTTGAAGCTGGCTAAGTCCCTAGCCGAAACAGTCCTTCCCAAGAAAAAGTCCAGGAAAATAGTGAATGTTGTCCACGACGGGTCTTGATACCTGCATCTAGATCACCAAGAATTTGATGAATTGGATGGTCTTTAGTCCATCGCTGAGCTGGTAGAGGATTATCATCTGAGTAAGTAAGTTCAGGAATATAAGATGAGGCTTCAGTAGTAGTGTCTTCAGCAATAGGAACAATTGCTAAAGGAGCCTCTGATTCAGCGATTGAAACAGGTTAAGATGCTGAAGGCATTTCATTCACTGAATGATCAATGTTTAAAATAGAAGGAAGAAAACAGCTAATGGGCTCAGCAGCGATCTCTAAAGAAGATGCGTTGGAGTGACTAGCTGTAACTGGAATGATAAATGGATCATCTTCAGCTTCAGGGACTTCAGAGTTGAGAGGAACGCTGAAGGAAGATTCAGGTTGTCCATAGTGAGAGAACATCTAGTGTTCTAATTCATCATCATCATTTAAGCATTGAGCATCCACTATCGAGATACCTCCAAAGGTTACAGAAGATCCTCTTTCTTCCTTGTAATTGATTAGTAGGGATTTGTCTCCAGTCATAATCCTTRAGCATCCACTATCGAGATACCATATGCCTTTGACATCCTGCACAAGGGAACAGTTTAAAAATGCTATTGGTACCCAGCTATTGGGGTCCAGCACTGTTAGAGGCATCATCCACTGATGCTGAAAAATCAGCGTCAGCAGACGGCATCACTAAACCTGAAGAAGTTTTAGTGGAAAGAGGAACAACCTCTGACATTAGTAATATAGAGTCAGTGGAAGTCTTCACTGAGCCTGAAGAAGAGGTTACAGTGGATGGAATTACAAAATTTGATGCTAAAGGCTCAGCAGCAACTGTTTTCTTCACTGAGCCTGAAGAAGAGGCTCTAGTGGATTGCTTCACTTTGGTTGCTTTTGCAGCCTTAGTGGAGGATTTCTCTTTGGTTGATTTCTCAGCTTAGCTACTTTCTTGCCGTTGGCTAGTGGACCAACCTTGGCGGTAGAAGGACACTTACTGGCTATATGTGTATTTTCGCCACAGTGCCTGCACTTCCAATAGTTGAAGGTAGCTTTAGGAGCAGGAAGTATCAGATTAGAAGAGGGACCAGTTCCAAGGATTCCCTTCTCATTAGTTCTTGGAGGAACCTTTGAGGCTTTGGAGTCCTTAGGTGAAGCATTCACCTTGAGCCGAGACTTAGACTTCTAAGAGGATTCAGATTTCTTAGTCTCTGAAGAAGAAGTTTTACAAGCTAAAGGAATAGACCTAGATCTATTAGACTTGTTAGACTTCTTAGGAAGATGTGTTGTGACAATGGATTTACCCTTGTCTTTGCAACCTGAACTCGAAGGAGTTCCATCAAGATGACTCTCAGTTAAAGAAGACTGAGAGGAAGAAGTGTCAGGAATGGAAGAGACAAAGGTACCAAATTTAAGCATGCACCTGTCAGTGACACGTTCTTCCTGATCATAGGAAAATCCTAGACCATTCGTTATATTTGACGGGATCTGAGCGTTGATGATCTCAGAGGCTTTGACAGAGGCTTTGCACCACCCTTCAAAGGTAGCCTTCTCAGCCTTGAGTTCAGAGATTGCTCGTTCACGGTCAACGATAGCTTGTTCGCGTTCAATAGTGATGGCTTGGTTTACAATGACCTGGTCCTTTAGGTTTTCTTCAACCTTGGTTAGCTCCTTGATCTTAGAATGACAAATCTTCAACTATTCTTGAAGATCAAGATTAAGCATTTATGCTTTTGATTTGCCATTGAGGGTATTGTAAAGATCCACCATCAACGTGTCTAGTGCCGAAAGGCTAGAAGAAGAAGAAGAAGTGGGTTCATTCAGGATACATACCTGAGCAGGAGAAGAGGATGAGGGATCTTTTGAAGTAGATGTTTCTGAAGCTTCTTCTTTGACATCCTTGGCCATTAAGCAAAGAAAGGTCGTATCTTCCTCATCAGATGATGATTCATCAGATGAATTAGCCCAATCATGCTCTTTAGCAATAAGACCCTTGGCCTTTCGCTGGTTATTCTTCATCTTCTTGTATTTCGCCTTCAGCTTCAGGTATTTGTCATCCCTGGACCTAAAGGAGGATGGGTGTGATGATCGGGTACGATTATTACCTAAGGAATTTGTTATGTGAATTAACTGTTTATGTGAATCCATGCTTACATAAATTTAATATGGGAGTATGTGTATTTTATGCATAAGAATATATATATGCATAATATGATAAATATATATATATATATATATGTGTATATATATATAAATGTGTGTGCATGTGTGTGTGCATGAGTTTATGTGCATATATACATTTGGGTGAAGGCCTGGTTGGCCGACTTTCCTAAAAAAGGAAAGTATAAATATAGGTTATGTGCATAAGGCAAGGTTTCTTGTTTCATTTTGATATTTTTGGGAGAACCAGAGAAGAGTTATCCGGAGAGCTAGTATTAAATCAAATTTGGTCTTGAATTCATCATCTTATTCAAAATCTGAATTTGTGTTTTAAAGGTGAGTGATTCTAAACCTTTTTGCATAAAATTTGATATTGATTTTATTTGAATGTTGGTTATTATTGGAAAGAAATCATGTATTTGTTTAAGGGTTTTATCCGGACAAAGGGTGACAGGATTAGTGTAAATCGGACAAAGCTTGTCCGTATATTTTCTTAAATCGGACAAGCCTTGGATGATGAGTTGTCCGGATATTTCTTAATCGGACAAGGGTTGGGCGATGTATTGTTCGGACTTGTATCCGGACAAAGTTGTTGGAAATTATTCTAAGTGTTAAATCGGACAAGCCTTTGAGCAATGAGTTGTCCGGATTAGTAAATCGGACAAAAAAGGACAAGTGTTGTCCGGACTTCATATCCGGATAACATGTCCGGATAACTCCTTATTTGGAATTTTTCATGAGTTTTATATTTAGATCTCTTTATATAGTTTAAAATGTCTATTATTGGGTTTAATTATGGATTATAAAATGGTTATTTTTTATCTTTTCAAATAAAAAGATATGTTTCTACCAAGCGTGATGACGAAAGTCTGTTTTGGTATGAAACTATATTTTGGGAAACCTTCCTACCAAGCGTGGTGACGTAAGTCTGTTTTGGTATGAAACTATATTTTGGGAAACCTTCCTACCAAGCGTGGTGACGTAAGTCTGTTTTGGTATGGAAATGGATTTTATAAATTGTTTCTACCAAGCGTGGTGACGTAAGTCTGTTTTGGTATGAAACTTGTTTTAAGTAGTAGTTCCCCCAGACGTGGTGACTTTTGTCTGTTCTGGCTTGGAACTGAGAATGAGTACTTTCAAACGTGGTGACTTATGTCTGTTCTGATAAGTAGCTCTGTTTTGATGGAGGAATAAGGGTGGCATATCAAGGACAGGTGTACTTGGAATAAGGGTGGCATTGTCATATGTGGATAATATTATAACTCTTATTATTATTACTAATTGGATTTAATAACTTTGAGGCATCATTTCTTTGTGACCTGATGAATTAAAGATATTATTCCTATTTAGAAATAATAATTTAGATGTTATTAAGAAGGGGAAAATAGTTTGTCATATCAGGCAAGTATTGCCTTAAATCATTTTTTTGTTATTATTTATAAAGGAATGGTCTGATAATTCAAGAAGTTTTGATTATAATATTTGTTTTATATTGGGAACGTTGAATTTCTAATCAGAAATATTTTATGGAACTAAGGTTCTTGGGTTTACTCTATTTTGCATAATATTGTGAACTGCATCATTTATTTGTACTGCAGAAGATTTCTAAACGAAATTATATTATCATATTTTGGTGTTCGTCACCCTGCATTTGCAAAGAAGGGATTTACTCACTAGACCCATCCGGTCTAACCTTATTTTATGTTTTAAATTATGCAATGCAGGAATAGCGGGGTCCGGGGATATTAAAGGGAAAGGGAAAATGTAATTATTTTCCTAACCTGTTGTCTGCTTTTGAAGATACATGTTATATCACATGTAATAATACAGGATTTGTTTTGGAAATTTGTATATGTAGATTCTGTACATATAGTAATCCTTGTACTAGTGGGACCTTATGGTATAATCTATGTTTCTATGTAATGAAATATGTGTTCTATGCAAATGTGGTGTTTGGGGGGTGTTACAATGGGGTTTTGGAAGATGGCGTCGCAGTCTTCTTTGATCTGCATTCACCTACAAAATGTCCAGTGCAGTGACAATTGTAGCAGATCGTTGAAGCCTTGCCTATTTTATCAGACTTTGGCTTTTTCTTAATGGTCAGCGAGGGAGATCTGCGGAAGTTGCTTTTACTGGCGAATCTCCTAAAAGATTTAGTCAAAAGTGCCAGGGATTCATCAAAATCTGCAAGATCAGATTCTGGTATATCCTCAAAGTTAGTAGAGTCTAACTCTGTAATTACAACAGGAGGAAGTGACGAAGAAAAAGAAGAAGGAGAAGGGCTTTTAGCTGAAGCATCTTCAGAGATCAAAGCTAACGGAGAGCTTTTCATTTATCTGGAATCTTTGATCAGATTTCTTTTCAGCTGACGAGATTGTTCATGATTAAACAAAATCCTGTAGAGAGTAGAAAGAGAAAGAGAGGACATGTCACTGGACATCTTAAGACACATGGAAAAGGTCCAGGAAGACATTCTAGAAACTTGGTTAAAGTTTCAGGATTAGAATATTGCCTGCCTACAGTCCTAAGATCAATAAGAAAACAATTAAAATGTTGATGTACTTCAGACAACGTTTCAGTCTTTCCACATAGAAAGCTTTCATACTGCCTTACTAGGTGGATCTTCCTTGATTCTTGAACTTGAGAGGTTCCTTCATATTGAACACATAAATATATAATGTGTCCCACATGGATTTAGAAGTTATGAGTTTCATCACAGAGTGATAAACCTCATTAGGAAGAGACATATCTATTATAGACCTAGCACGAGTGTCTATAGCTATTTTCTTCTTATCTTCATCACTCCATTGGTGAGGGAGTTTTAAAATCTGCCGTTCAGGAATCGCGACAGTCATAACTGTTTCAGAAACAACTAGAGAAATAGAAAATGGTACATATGGTCCATTTTTTATATAGTGTGGAATTTCAGGATCCACACCTTCCAGAAAGAGCGACATCCGATTCTTCTATAGACTAAAGTTGTCTTGGATGAATCGGAGAGGTTTGGCAAGAGAGCCATTGTCTTGAACGTGTGTGTTTGTGTTTTGTAAAGCCAATTTAAAAGAAATAAAATTATCTAAAGGAGATAATGTAATATAAAATTATCTAAAGGAGATAATGTAATGCAGAAAAACAACCAAACAACTAGAGAAGATAGAACACTGCTCTGATACCACTTGTTGGTCCCGTTAGGGTCCACAAGATGTGTACAACAGTTTATAGAAGGGGGGGGAGATGAATACAAGCATAGTATTTTTAAATTTAAAATATATATTGACAAGAGAAGATCAATACAGATTTTACAAGATTGTTTGCGGAAAGATAAGGTAAGAAAAACCTATATAAACAATCTAAAGTTTACACATTAAATCTTAGCAAATAAAAAAAAAGATTTGTTGTTAAAGAAATAGAGAGAAGTAAGTTCTATCTGGGAGAGAACTTGTTTAGAATACAATAAAAGAGATTCTAACTTGCTCTTGAAGATGAGCATTTTTGTGTTCTTAGATTTGTGTTATTTTACTTAAGCATGAGATAGCTTAGAGTAAGAGTTATGTATTAGAGAGAGTGTATCTCTGCATAGAGATTGAACATATCTATTTATAATCGTTGCATTAAATGCACATTTAATGCAATGTAGTAGGGTTAGAACGTGTGTCAAGCCTTAAGGGGAAAGCTTGTCCTTTGCTACAGTGAATAGTACAAAATCCTATTCATGAGCAGACATCCTTTCACAAAGTTGGTGGGTAATAGATTCAACTAGTCGGCGTCGTACCGTACTAACTTTTAGAAAGGGTATGGGTTTGTCCTTTGTGTGTATAAGGACAAGACAAAATCAATCGTGCTTAATAAGCTTCTTTTGATCGCTGAATGCTGGAATAACCTGGAGGTCTCTTCAGCATTCGCCGAGGCTCGGGCAGTCTTCACACATATGTAGACAGACTTGTAATCACTGAATACCGCCTCAGATCACGTACTCGCCAGTCTCTAATCTTCAGTTTCAGTCTTCGACTTTCACTGAAGGTTATTTGGTGTGAGTGTTGTCTTCTTGAAGTATCGATGTTGCTGATTGGATTTACAATACAAGTTCTTCAGCGATCACTGAACAGACTCAGTGATGATCGCTGGAACTGAAAAACAGAAACATAAATACTTCGCATAGGTTAAAAGAGATTATCATCAAATCATTGAGAAATATGATCAACAGTTATATATTCATGATAAATATCATACTGATGAATGTATAATAACTAGTTGTTTTATACATATATATCATTTCATGTCAATAACAGTTAAAAAAAACTATATTGAGATGAATGTCAAGTCAAAAAACATAAAATACTCATTTTTTAGATAATTTATTTGATTAAAATATTAGTTACTTTAAAGACAATCTAATTAAAAAATTAAAGGAGTAATTTTTTTAATTAAAAAAGAAAATAAGAATTTACATAAGTTAGGTGTGTTATTCAAGTGTGAAATTAATTTCATTTTTCCCCAGATAACTCTTTAATCTTAATCACTTTGTATTTTAATCGTTGATTAATTTTATTAATTTTTGATTAATTGTCGGGATTTGTTCTTTGGTTAACAATGATATATATATATATATATATAATTGTTTGCAAATCATTTGAAGATTACAAACCTTACAAACCCATTTTGGTCGTCCTTTTATAATCAACGGTTAAGTAATTTTTGGATTTGAATTGATTAAAATTTAAGGAAAGGGTAGTTTGGGAATAGATTTTAAAAAATTTAAATTTTATTAAGTAATTAGAATTATCTTTATGATTTTCTCATTAAATTTAAATTTTATTAAATAATTACATTTATCTTCATAATTTTCTTCATTATCTACATCTCTCTCTCTCACACACACACTTTCTCTCTCTCATATTTTTTTTCTTCTTTTGTTATTATATATGTCTTGGTTTTCGTCTCTACTTCATCAGAGCATCAAAGTTCGAGGTTTTCACGTTTGGGTAAAGATACATATCCATTGAAATGAGATAGAAGTAAGCATGGTTTTTTCTTAAAATTAAATTATGTATTTTTTTATCGAAATGTTATTACGAATTTGTTATAATGAAATGTTATCATGGATTGGACCGGTGCATATGAAATGTTATTATGAATTTTTGTTATGAATGTTATAAGGAAACATTATTATAAAATGTGTTGTTTCACAAGTGAAATAATACTGCGATGAAACTATGGTAACAAAAAGGGTCATTGTTTCAAATGAGACGCAATAATTTGTTTGGTATGATATAAAGGGTGAGGAGTTGTTTACGTATGGTAACTGAATAAAATATTTAAGAAAGTAGTATTTTTTAAGATAAGTCTGATTTATTTGTTATTATATGAGATGTTTAAGAAAGTTAATTATTTTTAAAAATACTAATTTGGTAAAAAGATTCAAATACTCTTGGTTGTAAGTTTGTAACCTTCAGATCATTTGTGTTTAAAGATGACTCTCTCTCTCTCTCTTTATATATATATATATATATATATATATATATATATAGGGGCAGGTTCAAATGAAAACCTTGCAATTCTAAAAAACCGTGTAAACCAAAATCGACCAATAAGAAAATTCCATTCTTTTTTAATTAAATTTAATCAATAAGGGTATTTCGGTCATTTTCCACATTTTTTTTGATAATTAAGGAAGTTATTAATACATATTATTTAGGAAAATTTAATAAAAAAAATAATGAAAATGGTAACGTTTCAAAATTTAAATATATTATATTATTAAAATCTTGATTTTAATGATTTCGTATTCAATGAATCATGAAATATTTTATGAAGATTACAACAACTTTAGGAATGAAATCGTGGGTTGATGTTGGTTAGAAAAAAAAAACAAATGTTCATGAAACTGTATAAACATGAAAAGATTTCATTGTAAAATGATTTATTTGCTTCTTCAAAGTATGTGGTATACATCAATGAAATAGTGTCATGATGGTGAAAAATTTTATATTCTAATTGATGCATGCTTCGTGAAAATATTTTCATGGTGTTCCGTATTGCTTTGTGATTGAAGTTGATCCGTTTAATTGGTAGAATGAAATGGGTTCATGATGATAAAACATTTTCATTTTGTAATTGATTCGTAATTGATGAACTAGTTTCATGGTGAGCAACGTTGCATTGTAATTGAAGTTGATCCGTTTAGTTGGTAGAATGAAATGAAACGGGTGCATAATGGATTTTGTTCTTTATGAAATATACGTATCATGAAACAGGTCCATAGTATATTTTATTGTACATGAAATTAATGTGAATATAAATGTTTCCATGTGAAAAGGTTTCATTATAAAATAGTTATTTAAATAGGTTCATGCTGGTGATTATAATTGATTCGAGATTGAAGAACTAGTTTCATGGTGAAACAGTTTCATTTTATTGTATATGAAATTAATGTTCATGTAAATGTTTCAATGTGAAAAGGTTTCATTATAAAATAGTTAATCAAATAGGTTGATGTTGGTGAAACATTTTCATTTTGTAATTGATTCGTGATTGATGAACTAGTTTCATGGTGAGCAACGTTGCATTGTAATTAAAGTTGATCCGTTTAGTTGGTAGAATGAAATAAAATGCTGGTGCATAATTGATTTTGTTCTTTATGAAATATACGTATCATGAAACAAGTGCATAGTATATTTTATTGTATATGAAATTAATGTGAATGTAAATGTTTCCATGTGAAAAGGTTTCATTATAGAATAGTTATTGAAATAGGTTCATGCTGGTGAAACATTTTCATTTTCTAATTGATTCATGATTGAAAAACTAGTTTCATGGTGAAACATTTTCATTTTATTGTATATGAAATTAATGTTCATGTAAGTGTTTCAATGTGAAAAGGTTTCATTATGAAATAGTTAATCAACAAGTACATGTTGGTGAAACATTTTCATTTTCAATGTGAAAAATTGCATAATGTATTTTGTTATCTATGAAGTTAAAAGTAGATGAGACGGATTCATTATGATTATGTAAAAGATTGTGAGAAGATTGTAATCTGCCCATGAATCTTGAAGGTTGTTAGGATTAGGTGAACGAATGAATCGATTCATTAGTGAAATTACATGTGTAAGGTTAATTAAGCAAGTTCATACAAGTGAAACAGTTTCATATGAAATGGGACTCATTGTAAAATAATTTCATGATGAATTATCGAAAAATGAATATAGTTCATTGTCAAATGAGGACAATCAAACTAGTTATTGTGTAATCAAAAAATTTAATAAGCTCAGTATACAATGAAAATATTACATTATCTAAATGTAACGAATCTGTGTACAAGTAAATTAAAAAATAAGAAATATGATCGGTAAAAATTTTGTTTGATTGTCAATTAAATTTTGAAACCATTTCATTCATATAATGTCATTCTTTTATTTTACTTTTTATTGAAATGATTCATTAAACATTATTGAATATGTTGTGTTTTATGTATGATTTTGATATAACTTATTGATGGATGTTATTTTAAAATATGTTAACATTAAAATAGTATATTACTTTACAAATTAAATCAGATTCATTAATAACATAATTTACATGATATGGTTTTCGTGATTAAAAATACTATGATTTAATTTTATTTAAATGCATCGATGGTATATATATATTCATATCGTTTAAGCCACAGAGAAATACGTTACTCTACGACAATGAGTGATCAGCGAGATCGAATGAAATTCATGACAAATACAGTAATGCTGTTGCGAATGAAGATGGGTGCTATGGTATGTCTTCTGTAATATAATTTTTAAGTCGATGTACCTTCCATAGTATGAATTTTTGTATAATGTTCGTCCGTCTTTGTTGCCTTGAATGTGTTTCGTAGTTGGAGTATTTTTATAAATCAGTTAGTAGGATTTGAGAATATGGTTATGGTTTTTTGCAAAGTAATGGACACCGTTTGTTAATGATTTCGTTCAAATGAGACTAATTTGCGAGGTTATTTTATATTGTTGAGTAGAACTATGGAACTGAGTAAAGAGCAATGTTACATGTGTTTTATAATGAAACATTTTCACTTTGAAACAATGATGTGAAGATGCAAAATACGAATAACATGTAGTATGCATATTTTGTCAAGAAACAAATGCATTACCATCTACAAAAAATCCTGGAATAAGCAAACGAAGAAATGTATAATTAAACTTTTTGATAGTGAAACTGTTTCATTGACATGCAAAAAACATCAATAAGCAAATGAAATATTTATGTAACAAGTTCATCATGTAATTTAAAAAAAGTTGAAAAGTATACATAATATAATATCTCTATTTTCTAATGAGAATATTGTAATGAATAGTTTCATAAACGAAGTTCAGAAACTTGAGCATGTTGCGGATAACTAATAGGAGGTAATGAAACATATTAATCATGTTAAGATTCATAAGTGTAACTATCTTGTATTATCTTTTTGCACTTGTTAGATGCATTATCACAAGAAATCGGGGAATCACCAGGGGGCACGAAGATATGGGTCCCTAACGTTGATAACAATATATGTCCAAAGGTTGGTGACTTCTTTTCATCGGTTGAGTCCGTAGAAAATATGTATAGGAAATACGGTGATGTTGCTGGGTTTGATATCCGGTTGGGAAGCAAAAAAATTGAACTCGTTGGGTGGAGTGCAAACCCGTTATTTCGTTTGTAGCAAGGAGGGTAATCCACCGAAAAAGGAATTTGATTCGTTAGAAGTTTCATTGGGAGAGAGGAAAAGGCGTAATACAAATTTCAAACGTACCGGTTGTAAAGCTTGCCTTAAAGTACACTATGGTGGCATTTGTTTTTTAAGAGGTGCTGAAGTCTGAAGTCTGAATTCACTTATGAATTTTAAAAGGTGGTGCTGAAGTCTGAAATCTGAATCAGTCAGACTGTTTGTTTTTTGGTCTGAAATCTGAAATCTGAATCAGTCAGACTGTTTGTTTTTACGTCTGAAATCTGAAATTTGAATCAGTCAGACTGTTTGTTTTTACATCTGAAATCTGAAATCTGAATCAATAAGACTG
>NW_020203325.1:0-1365 GCF_001531365.2 Cynara cardunculus var. scolymus | reverse complement strand
AACAAGCGATACCTATAGTTTTTTCAGAATCTACTCATCGATTGTGTATGTGGCACATAACCAAGAAAGTGAAGGGAAAGGTATGTCTAATTTCATCCATTGGGTACAATTCTAATATATGCATACATAAGTTTGATTAGTAAGCGTTTCGTAACAAAAAAATCTTCATAATGGRCAATATGAAAAAAATGGTTTGACAATTGCTTGATTGTGTGCTTGTTTCATTGTGAAGATCCATGATCATTTAGCCCATGGGACCCCGTTTAAAAAAAAGTTCAACAAACTCGTATGGAATGTACACCTAAGTCCCGAATATTTTGAGGAGAAATGGAATGCATTGATGGATGAGTTTGGACTGCGGGGTCACTCGTGGTTCGAAGAAATGTATGCAATAAGAGAATCTTGGATTCCAGCCTACTTCAAGGACTACCCAATGTCTGGTCTTATGAAAACCACTTCCAGGTTTGAGAGTATTAATTCATTTTTTAATGTTTATATGAAGTATTGGAATGATCTTGTTTACTTTCTTAACATTTTCGACGATGCAATCGAAAGTCAAAGGAAAGAACATTGTTCACTTGAGGTTGCAACTAGAACTACAATACCTTAATTGTTGTCACCGTCCAAAATTGAAGCGTAAGCAGCGAACGTGTACACAAAAACAATGTTTTTTGAGGTGCAAAAGGAAATGAACAAGGCATTATGGTTTTGTGGGGTCGTCGATGTAGTAGAGGTAGGGGATAAGAAGATTTACAGTATTACACATAAGAACAAGAATTATGAGATCAAAGCTACGTACAAGGTGATGATCAATTTTTTGCTTTAATTTTGACAAATAATTAATTAGAATCGCATTTCATATTAAATGATTATAATTTCTCTTCCTTTATGTATGATATGCTAGGTGGTTCATGATGTAGGGGATGATTCTTTTGATTGTAGTTGCAACCATTTTGTTCGCAATGGTATATTATGTCGCCACGCGTTTAAGGTAATGTTAAATTCTGAGGTGCAATGTATACCCGAGAAGTACATCTTACCGCGATGGAGACGAGAGTTAGTTCTAGTAGAGCTGTTGCCGGCTCATGTTAGGTATGGTGAAATGGATGTTGAGAAAAAAGCTTTGATCAACCAGGCTACGTCAATGTTTGATCTTATTATTGGGCGTGTACGGAATGATAAGGGAGCATTGACAGAGTTTGTGGAGCGATTGGAACGTTTGGGTGATGAAATTTCGGTGGACATTCCAATATTGACAGGTACTGAACAGAAGAGAAATGATATTCAGGAGCTATTATGTGTTTCCGAACCTGAATCGGTTGATGTCTTACCACCAAAAGGGATACGTAATAAAGGTTGTGGGAC
>NW_020203324.1:14712-21148 GCF_001531365.2 Cynara cardunculus var. scolymus | reverse complement strand
TTCTCAACAACCAGCTGTTTTAGTTCAACACGGGGACTTAACACATCTGCTATCTACTTCACACTTAGAGAATGTAGTTATTGAAACAAGTAGGTAGCTGGCCCAGCCTACGACTTCGATTCAGTGCACCTCGAGTCTAGAGCCGATACACATAGGTACACATGAGTCTCGAGCATCTGTTGCTCAAATTGCAGTTCTTGGTGAACTAGCCGGAACGACCAGAGTGGTGTCGATTGACCTCCCACAAGGACCGGTCGGAAGTCCTACCAATGCTATCACTATGCCAACACTGAACGTAGGCACAACAGTTTATTCAACTATTGTTTCAACTGGTAATCTAAGTGATCCAGGAGTTAGTTTACCGAACTTTGTGTCAAGGGAATATCTGGACGGCGCCCTAAAGGCTGTTCAAGACAACATGGATGCACAGATTGCTAGTCTGAAAAGATTATTGAAGGGGAAGGAGCAAGTTGAAGAAGAGCAACCATCTGCGCCATCACCATCGCCTGTACCTTAGCCTCCGACGGTACAAGAGCAAACGGTGGACGAACTCAAATCCCTGCTTTATGCAAAGTTGATGGCATCCCAAAATCCTGATGCAGAAGATGCAGATTTGGTTGGGCTCCTGCGACAACAAATTGATGAAAACCTCCTTGTTCGAGCCTCAAAGTTTTTGGTCTTTCAAGATGTGGGTTGCTTCTAGCTTCACCAAAGTTAGTAAGTTAAGCACATCAAACACCCAAGATCTTAAAAGCTCAATAGAGGCCCTCTTTGAACGGGTATATATTCTAGAAGAGACGTGCAGAGCTCAGGCCACCACACTCAAAAGAATGTATGATGAACCGGAAGATCCATATCATCATGAGAGGGAGAGGAAAAGACAGAGGGTGGCTGAGTCGTCTGCTCAAGCTCTAAGTGTTGAAAGAGAGCCAGCTACTCAAGACGTTAATGTTGAAGGTTCTGCCCCAGAATCTACAAGGGAAAGAATCATTGAAGCGATAGTTGTGAAGGATGATGAAGAGATGGAGACAAGTCCAGCGATCGAGCCAATGGTTGAAAAGCCGGCGGACTCCACAGTAGGAACAAGGTTGCTACTGGACTTGTCTGCCAATGTCGGGTTTAATGACGTGTTTGCTTCTGTACTGGGTGGAGAACAAGATTTTGGAGAAGACATTGAGAATATTGACGAGTCATCCGGGTTATACTTTTACTTTGAAGCTGATATCAATGATGAAGACCCAGTATTCCCGTTTCAGGGTGATCGTCAGACATTGCCGGAATCTTCCACTGCAGTTGAAGTCGGTGCATCTGATACTCCTACTCCAAGAGAGCCTTTTGATCCGACCAAGATCTTTACGAAGAATTATGTTCCTTTTGAAATTCGAGCTAACTTTACAGGATATGACAGGGCTAGGATCCGAGAGCCGTATCTTCAAGACATCTACTTTGGCATCTTCCTCCGACATCGTAAAGCTCTAAGTGATGATAAAATTCTTGGTATCCACAAGGAAACCAAAGATTATCGCTTGGAGTACAAGCACTTTCTTAAAGCCAAGCGTCTCCCTATCAGTGAAATAAGGACCAAACATCGAGTTGTCTCAATTAAATAGATTGATGCTCAAAGACTTCTCAGAGTCTGGTATCCGGTCTTCACGGTGACACGACAAGACGGTAAAGTCTGGAGATTTAGTGAAGCTGACTTCTTAAACTTATATTTAGAAGACCTGGAGTATATGTACTGTGAGATCCGAAACATGACAAACAGAAAAGATGGAGCTTTTGTTGCCCTTAGTGCAATTAAAAGGTTTATGCGGAGTCATGTTAAGGTGGCCATGGTTATTGATGTTCAGATGGGTCTTGAAGATAATCAAAGGATCATCAAACTGAAGAGACCTGATCAAGATTTAGAAGACATTGATGCCTATCCAGTCTACATGACTCTTGAAGAACCAGAGTTCGGAGTGATATACTTTGTTGAGCATCAAGTAAAGAAGTTTATGAGATTCAGCGAGCTAAACAAGTATTCTGATGGTACTATTAGACTGGTGAGACGGGCACTTGACTTGAGGAGAGTAAACAATGATAAAGCTGCGGAGTCGGAGAGGATGAGTTGAAAAGATAGAAATTTGTTGATCAATGCCCTAAATCTGCTCGAGGAGAAAATTCAATACCAGAATGCTCTAAGGAGGCTGGAGAAACTTCTCGGACTCAGAAAGACAAGATTTACGAGAGTTCAAACTTGAATCCAAAGGGGGAGAATGTTGGGTTCAAGTATTTGCGTTAAAGATTGTATTCAAGTTCTCCATTTTATATGCTTTGTAATAGATAGGTTAATGCTTTCCTTAGTATAAATAGTCACTAGCTTTGTAATTTGTCATTAACAATTCTGTAATCATTGATTAATGTTGTAATTCTCTCTCAAGAAATCTACAAGAGATTTGGTGATAATATTCTCTCTAATCTTCATCTTATTTCTAGTTCTTGAAGATCATGATCAGATTTGTATGATTTTGGGCTTTTCAATAAGCCATGGGCGTTTTATAAATAAACCGCCTGGTGGATTGACCGGATTAGATTAAACCAGTCAAGTGTTGAGCAATTTATGAATATTGAAATTATGTTGAATATTTTGAACGGAGAAGTATGAATACGACCATATGTTGACCGGATTATTTTAAATCGGGCAGGCCTTGGGCGATGTGTTGTCCGGATTTGTTATTCGGACAAAAGTGTTGAAATTCTCTTAAGTGTTAAATCGGACAGGCCTTGGGCGATGTGTTGTTCGGATTTGGTAAATCAGCCAAGACTTGACCGGAGATGAAGTCCGGCCAAGTCTATGTTGACCGGATTTGCATTATGACTTGTGATGGTTTATATATAATTGTTTTTATATATATAAAATGGGAATTTTGATAAAGATGATTTTGAATTGACAATTCCATTGACTGCGGTCTAAATGAAATTGTTTTGTGAAATATTTTGATGAGGAAATAAGGGTGGCATATCAAGAAGAGATGTACATTTGGATATAAGGGTAGCAATTATATGTGTGTGATATATAATATAACTCTTACTATCATATCCCTTAAGATTACTGTGGTCTGGAATCTTTATTTTTTTGTGATTTAAAGATTTAGGATCAGGGTTCTTATTGGAAATCATAGTCTGAATGTTATAGAGAAGGGGATAACAGGTTTGGCCTGAAACTTTGTATAAACCTTGTTTGAATAGAAAAAGGTTTAAAAGTTCCACTATGTTAATTTGGTTAATATAAATCTGTTTAGAGTTGATGTATTATTTGCAAGAAAAGATTATTGGCCTGAAAGGTGAAAGGTATTAATATCGTGTTCACACTTGTTCATATATTTGATATATATATATATATATATATATGAAAAGTTCTTTTATTTAAAAAGTTTTGGTGATTATCACCATGCAATGACATAAATAGGTAACTCACTAGACCTTTCGGTCTAACCCTTGTTTTGTGATTTTAAATATATAATGCAGGTGGTACTGATTGTAAGGGAAAGTGAAAAATGTAAAATTTCCCTGTATGTATATCTACGTGAAGATTTGGCTATGTTATGTATAGTTTTGTTAGTCGAACATGAAACAGTACAAGATTTGTATTTTGAAATTTTGGACCATGTATTCTGTACTGATAATTTTTGTACTAAGGGACCTATGTGGTGTATAAATATGTATTTCTATGTATGAAATATATATGTTACATGCAATGTGTGGTATGGGGTGTTACAGAAAATGGTATCAGAGCCTGAGTTTAAGGGATTTAGGTATTCAACAGCATGATACCTAGACTTAAACTGTTTTATTGCATGTTAAGGGTCCCTGACATAGTTAGCACCATTGGAAATAATATGATGGGTTGAAAGAACAATGTGTAAGGTAAATTTTAATTACATCTGGCTAGTGTAATTATGAATTTACAGGTACACATCTGAACTTAAATATTTCATTATATTTGGGAATGTGAATACGTTATTATTAACACTAAAATCTGCAGATGTCTAGCCGAACTAGAAGATCTGAAAGAACGGCTCGTCCAAAGTCTGAAGAAAGGGAAGAATCACCTGTTAATCTCCCGACTGGCACATCCGTAATCAGAGGTCGGGGAAGACCAAGGGGACGAGGCAGAGGAAGAAGTCAGTCTCAAGGAAGAGGTCGTACTGAAATTCATTCTGAACCTGAAGAATCCCATTCTTGGAATGTTCAAGAGAGATCGGTGCCACACCTTGAATATGTAACCAGGGATATGTTGGCAGAAGAGATAGGGAAATTACGCGAAACTGTGACTTCTATCATGGGAGTACCAGCCAGGGTAGAAACAGAAATAGTAGAAGTTCAACCTTAGGTACCGGGTACTCATAACAAGGAGGGATATATTAAAATGTTTTTGGCATGCAAGCCACCAACATTTTCTGGAGAAAGATATCCAGTGAAAGCTATGTGCTGGATCAAGGAGATGGAATCTGTGTTCAACACCATTAGGTGTCCGGAAACAGATAAAGTTCGATTTGCTGTTTCAAACCTAAAATCAAATGCTTTGTTCTGGTGGGAAGTTGAATCATCGGCCAGAACGGATGTTTTACAAACATTGTCTTGGACAGAATTTGTAGACCGATTCAAGAACCAATTTTGTCCTAAGACGGTAGTTAGAAAAATGGACGAAGATTTTCTGAAACTGGATGTAACACCCCATATCACACATTGCATGTAACATATACTTCACACGAAAGAAATACATGTTTATACACCACTTAGGTCCCACAGTACAAAAATCTACCAGTATAAAATACATGGCTCAAAAATTCAAAATACATTTCTTGTACTAATCATCGTTCATCAACCAAAACTATACATCATAAACAATTATTCATGTAGATAAGCATTTAGGAAAATATCACATTTTCCCCTTCCCTTACCGTCCGTACCTCCTACAATACATAGTTAAAATCACAAAACGAGGTTAGACCGGAAGGTCTAGTGAGTTACCCTATTTAAGTTATTGHAGGSTGATAATCACCAAAACTTTTTAAATAAAACAACTTTTCACATATATAATCAATATATGAACAAATGGGGCATATTACCAGTTCCTTCCCCTTTTCAAGCCAAGCATTCAGCTACTCAAATAACATACCTTTGACCCAATCAAGTTTCATATAATGCCACTTTTAAACCTTTTCTTAATCAAACAAGGTTTATTTAAAGTTTCAGGCCACACCTGTTATTTTCTCCTCAATAACATCCCGACTAGGATTTCCAATAAGAACCTTGATCCTAAATCTTTAAATCACAAAAAAATAAAGATTCCAAACCACGATAATTTTAAGGGATATAATAGAAAGAGTTATATCATTCAACACACATACAAATGTCACCCTTATATCAAATGTACACCTCTCCTTGATATGCCACCCTTATCCCATAGTACACCTCTCCTTGATATGCCACCATTATCCCAGGGTACACCTCTCTTTGATATGCCACCCTTATTTCCTCATCAAAACATTTTACAAAAACAATTCCAAATATTCCGCAGTCAATGGAATTATTATCAATCCAAAATCATCTATATAAAAATTCTCATTTTATGATAAAATAACAATTTTTATCAATCAAGCACAAGGCATAGTACAAATCCGGTCAACTTGGCTTGGCCAGACTTCCTCTCCGGTCAAGTCTTGGCCAGTTTACCAAATCCGGACAACACATCGCTCAAGGCTTGTCCGATTTAACACTTAGAATACATTCCAACACTTTTGTCCGAATAACAAGTCCGCACAATACATCGCCTAAGGCTTGTCCGATTAAAAAAAATTATCCGGATACCATTTAGTCGTATTCCTACTTCTCCGTTCAAAATATTTGGTATAAACTCAATAATCATAAATCGCTCAACACTTGTTCAGTTTAAGACTAAACCGCTTAAGTCTTAATCGGTTTAGGGTTTAAATCGCCAAACCCTTATCCGGTTTATGGTTTAAATCGCTTATGCCTTGACCGGATTAAGGCTAATCCGCCTAACACTTGTCCGGTTTAAGACTAATCTGGACAACACTCCAGTGAATAATTTTTAAACCAAAAGTAAAGTTCTATACTCAAATATACAATTATGAAGAGTTAAAAAGTAGTAAGAATCACTCACCTTAAAAGCCTTTTGAAAATAATTGAATCTACTTTGCTTCAAAAAGTATCCGGTCAACCTCCTTGTTAGCTCTCATTTCATTTAATGTAAAAGTATGGAAAAAGTAAATAYTGCAAGTGTTGACAGAAGAGGTTCTACCACAGAGGACCACAGAGGACCAACAACAGAARATGTTCAAATCACACAAGTGAAGAGTGACAGAACCTCTGTTGTCTATCACAGAGGTTCTGGAAACTGGTCCTCTGTAAACAAAGCGTACAAGTC